>NC_079191.1:15084884-15110720 GCF_029499605.1 Hyla sarda
GACCCCTCAGACTTGAGATGCTGTGTAGACCCTCTCGGCTTTACCGCTGCCCTCCTGACACATGGAAATCACTGTTTGAAAACACAGACAATAATTTTATGAAAAATTTATATTATCGGACAGTTAAAAAAAAAAATTCACCAATCCGTCCACGAGCCCCTTTCTGACAAACACATCTTGCTGTTTTTTTTTTATTTTAATTTTTTTTAAGATAACCGGGAGGGAACGGCCTTGGTGGTCCAGATGGGCGATCTGTGCCGGCTCATTGCTGCTGCATAATATTTACGTTCTCTCACATCAACAGCTGAAGAGATCTGCGCCTCTCCTTCCCTTCCATGGATGTATACACCACAGCGGGGGCTCCGAGCCCTAATGGGCCGATATATCAAGGGGGGGGGGGGGGGCTCACCAGTTTTATATATTGCATTCTATTGCAAGGGGGGGAGGGAACGGGGTAGTTCGCCAGCATTTATTGTTTTCAACACGGGGGGTGAACAGAGTAGCGCGGCAGCATTTATTGTTTTCAACACGGGGTGCCTCCAGCTGTTTTACCACTGCAACTCCCAGCATGCCCTGACAGCCAATAGATGTCAGGGCAAGCTGGGAGTTGTAGTGGTTAAACAGATGAAGTATAGATGAAGTAAGGGCGGAAGTCGGCCCCAGCAGGCATCAGTGACGTGGTGCCTGCTGGGGAAGTCTGCCTGGTAGTGAGCACACTACCAGGCAGAAAAAAAGATATTTTTAATATAGTAAAAAAAAAAAATTAAAAGCAGGGAGGGGGTTAGGGATAGATGGGTAATAGGCAGGGACAGAAAAAAAAATATAGGATGGTGGGAGCTACTCTTTAAAGAGGTTATCCAGGAAAAATGTTTTTATATGGATATATATATATATATATATATATATATATATATATATCTCAACTGGCTCCAGAAAGTTAAACAGATTTGTAAATTACTTCTATTAAAAAATCTTTATCCTTTCAATAATTATCAGCAGCTGAAGTTGAGTTGTTCTTTTCTGTCTGCCAACATTGCTCTCTGCTGACACCTCTGCTTGTCTCGGGAACTGCACAGAGTAGAAGAGGTTTGCTATGGGGATTTGATTCTAAACTGGGCGGTTCCCGAGACACGTGTCATCAGAGAGCATTTAGACAGAAAAGAACAACTCAACTTCAGCAGCTCATAAGTGCTGAAAGGATAAAGATTTTTTAATAGAAGTAATTTACAAATCTGTTTAACAGTTGAGATTTTATTTATTGATATATATATATATAAAGTTTTTTCCTGGATAACCCCTTTAAGTATGACATAAACAAAAACACCTGCAGCCTATCGTCCTTGCCCCTCTATATTTAAAGGGGTACTCAACTGCTCCAGCGTTCGGAACATTCTGTTCCGAATGCCGGGGGCGGGCTGTGGGGGTTGTGACGTCACGCCACGACCCTTTGTGATGTCACGCCCTCTCAATGCAAGTCTATGGGAGTTAGATGAGTTCAATTCCCTGGAGTACCCCTTTAAATAAAGGGAGGCTGTTACCTCATCTGTACTCCACAATGGGTTCTTAATGGGGTACTCCAGTGCTCCTGCGTACGGAACATTTTGTTCCTTACGCTGGGGGCGGGCTGCGCGGGTCGTGACGTCACACCTACGCTCCCTCAATGCAAGTCTATGGGAAGGGGGCATGGCGGCCGCCACGCCCCCTTCCCATAGACTTGCATTGAGGAAGCGTGGGCCTGACGTTACGACTCGCGCAGCCCGCCCCCAGCGTAAGTAACAAAATTTTCCGAACACAGGAGCACTGGAGTACCCCTTCAAGAACCCATTGTGAAGTACAGATGAGGTAACAGCCTCCCTTTTATTTAAAGGGGTACTCCAGGGAATTGAACTCATCAGACACTTATCCCCTATCTATAGGATTGGGGATCTGTGTCTGATCACGGGGGTCCGACCTGTGGCTACTTTCCCGCCCTCACCTTCTTGGATGAGAGCAACAGCCACCGACTGTGACGGGACATTGCTGCGGCTGGTGATTGGCTTTGCGGGCCGTCACTTGCTCTCATCCATGAAGGTGGGGGCCAGGGCGCGCCAAAGACGGGTAAGTAGTCGGTCCCACATACAGGAGATCACATTGCAGGGGATCCAAGCCGTAGGACTTCCCTCGATCAGACACGAGACATGACGTCACGGCCACGCCCCCTCCATTCATGTCTATGGGAGGGGGCGTGGCTGCACCGAGATGCACTTTGCGGCAAGACCCCCGCGATCATACATCTTATCCCCTATCCTATGTATAAAGCCAGGATACCCCTTTAAAAATACAAGTTACCTCTACTCTGTAGGTCCATATGATTACAATGATGCCCAATTTTCATAGGTTTTGTTTCATTTTACTAATTTAAAAAAATTATAAAAACTTTTTGTAATAAAATGAGCATGCTTAAAATTGTCCTCTTCTGACCACCATAACTATTTTATTTTGTTGTGCGGGGGTCATTTTTGGTGCTGTGATCTGTAGTTTTTATATGCCTCATTTTTCGTTTGATGGGACTTTTTGATCGCTTTTTATTCATTTTTTTTTCTTCCTGGTACATGAAGTGACCAAAAATACACAATTCCGGACTTTGGTGTTCTTTCACATTGACCGTGCGGTTTTCTTAACATTATATTTTAATAGTTTGGACATTTACGCACGCGGCGATACCATATATGCTTATATCTTGTTTTCATTATTCTATTTGAAAAATGGGTAAAGGGGTGGGGGGGGGGGGTGAGTCAAACTTTTATTAGGGGAGGGGCTAATTCACATTTATTAATGAGTTATTAATTAGTTATTTATTAACACTATAGGAGACTTTAAAGGGGTTCTCCAGGAAAAAAATGTGTTTTATATATCAACTGGCTCCAGAAAGTTAAACAGATTTTTAAATTACTTCTATTAAAAAATCTTAATCCTTTCAGTACTTATGAGCTGCTGAAGTTGAGTTGTTCTTTTCTGTCTAAGTGCTTTCTGATGACACGTGTCTCGGGAACCGCCCAGTTTAGAAGCAAATCCCCATAGCAAACCTCTTCTAAACTTGGAGATGAAGAACTTGAGCACTTTATCCTCAGAGCGTGAACTGAACAAGAAAAGTAACTTGACTGTAAACAGAATTTCACCAAGAAGATACACTTGTGGTCTTGGTGTATGAATGTCTGGCATCAGCAGGGATAGGCAATTTTGCTCATGAAAATGACAGGCCTAAACTACTGACTTAGGGTACGTTCCCACACGGCGTATTTTGATGCGTATTTGCTGCGTATTTGGTGCTGCGTATTTTCCTACCCATTGACTTCAACAGAGAAAATAAAATACGCAGCAGCAAATACGCAGCAAATACGCCGTGTGGGAATGTACCCTAAGGCTGCATTCACACCACGTTTTTTACATACGGGTGCCGGATCCGGCAGGGGGAGGGACAAACTGGGCGCTCCTGTACCCCAGCCAGATCAGCCCGTGACTCAATTTATTTTAATGAGCCGACCGGAGTCAAAGGCTCAGTTTTGACCCGTATGCGGTTTCCTGACCGGACCTAAAATCGTAGTATACTACGGTTTTAGGGCCGGTCCCTCCCCTCATTAAAGTAAATGGAGTCTCGGGCTGATGCGGCTGGGGTACAGGAGCGCCCGGTTTCCCACTCCCCTCGCTGGATCCGGCACCCGTATGTAAAAAACGTGGTGTGAATGCAGCCTAACAGGTTTGGGTTCACTCCTTTTCCTGGGAAAATAAGGTTGAACTAGAGACTTCTTCCACAAAAAAATTGGATGGGAAGATCATGTGACCAAGGCACCACTCATCTGTTAGACAGCAATGCATAAATGTTAACCCTTTACACTTTTGGATGAAATAAATGTAGAGTAATGCACATAAATAGTCACTAGAAACCTGCTAACAATAACACAGTGGGGAGGAGGGGGATGTAGGTGCAAGATCTCTTCTTCGGGGGGTTCTTGAGACTGTATGTTGTGACATAGGAGGAAGGAGGTCTACCGGTAGGGTGTGTGACTGCATGCTGTGGGGAGGAAGGGGAGGCCACTGAAGGAGCCAGCCCTCTGTACACATAATATAGTACTATACAGTGAAAGAAAAAGTATTTGATCCCCCGCTGATTTTTGTATATTTGTCCATTGAAAAAGAAATGACCGGTCTATAATTTTATTGGTCAGTTTACGGCTGCAGCTAACGACTATTTTAATAATCAATTAGTTGTCGATTATTTCATCAATTCATCGTAAAAAAGGGGTTTAGCTGATTGAAAGGGGTACTCGGGTGGAAAACTTTTTTATTTTATTTAAATGAACTGGTGCCAGAAAGTTAAACAGATTTGTAAATGACTTCTATTAAAAAATCTTTACCCTTCCAGTATTTTTTAGAAGCTGTATACTACAGAGGAAATTCTTTTCTTTTTGAATTTCTTTTTTGTCTTGTCCACAGTGCTCTCTGCTGACACCTGATGCCCGTATCAGGAACTGTCCAGAGCAGTGTTACGCCGAGCGCTCCGGGTCCCCGCTCCTCCCCGGAGCGCTCGCAGCGTTTAACTGCTCGCAGCGTCCCGGTCAGAAGCGCTGACCGGGAGCGCTGCGCTAGTGTCTCTGGCGGGGATGCGACCCGTGATGCGGGGCGCGCCCGCTCGCGGATCGCATCCCAGCCTGCTTACCCGACCTGTTCTCCGTTTGTCCAGTCCCGGCACGCGCGGCCCCGCTCCCTAGGGCGTGCGCGCGCCGGCTCTCTGCTATTTAAAGGGCCAGTGCGCCGCTGATTGGCGCCTGGCCCAATTAGTAACTTCACCTGTGCCTTGGCCTTTATTACCTCACTTCCCCTTCCCTGTATTGCCGGATCTTGTTGCCATTGTGCCAGTGAAAGCGTTTCCTTGTATGTCCCAAGCCAGTGTTCCAGACCTTCTGCCGTTGCCCCTGACTACGATCCTTGCTGCCTGCCCTGACCTTCTGCTACGTCCGACCTTGCTCTTGCCTTGTCCCTTGTACCGCGCCTATCTCAGCCGTCAGTCGGGGTTGAGTCGCTATCAGGTGGAACGACCTGGGGGTTACCTGCCGCAGCAAGTCCATCCCGCTTTGCGGCGGGCTCTGGTGAATACCAGTAACCCCTTAGACTCCGTTCCCCTGGTACGGCCCACGTCATCACCTCACTGACACAGAGGATCCACCACCAGTATCCTCTCAGTACCCGGATCCTGACAAGCAGGAGAAAATCCTCATAACAAAAAAGAAATGTAAAAAGAAAAGAATTTCCTCTGTAGTATACAGCTGCTAAAAAGTACTGGAAGGATTAAGATTTTTTTTTTAATAGAAGTCATTTACAAATCTGTTTAACTTTCTGGCACCAGTTCATTTAAAAAAATAAATAAAATAAAAATGTTTCCCACCGGTGTGGAATGTTTTTGACGATGAATTGATTAAATAATCGACAACTAATCGATTATTAAAATAGTCGTTAGCTGCAGCCGTAAACTGACCAATAAAATTATAGACCGGTCATTTCTTTTTCAATGGACAAATAACAAAAATCAGCGGGGGATCAAATACTTTTTCTTTCACTGTATAGTACTATATTATGTGTACAGAGGGCCGGCTCCTTCAGTGGCCTCCCCTTCCTCCCCACAGCATGCAGTCACACACCCTACCGGTAGACCTCCTTCCTCCTATGTCACAACATACAGTCTCAAGAACCCCCCGAAGAAGAGATCTTACACCTACATCCCCCTCCTCCCTACTGTGTTATTGTTAGCAGGTTTCTAGTGACTATTTATGTGCATTACTCTGCATTTATTTCATCTAAAAGTGTAAAGGGTTAACATTTATGCATTGCTGTCTAACAGATGAGTGGTGCCTTGGTCACATGATCCTCCCATCCAATTTTTTTGTGGAAGAAGTCTCTAGTTCAACCTTATTTTCCAGGAGAAAGAGTGAACCCAAACCTGTTAGTCAGTAGTTTAGGACTTTACATTCTGTTTAACTTTCTGGCACTAGTTGATTTAAAAAAACTAAATGTTTTCCACTGGAAACTTGAAAAATTATGTACAATGGCCACATTAAAGGGGTTATCCAGGAAAAAAATGTTTTCTATATATCAACTGGCTCCAGAAAGTTAAACAGATTTGTAAATTACTTCTATTAAAAAATCGTAATCCTTTCAGTACTTATGAGCATCTGAAGTTAAGGTTGTTCTTTTCTGTCTAAGTGCTCTCTGATGACACCTGTCTCGGGAACCGCCCAGTTTAGAAGAGGTTTGCTAAGGGAATTTGCTTCTAAACTGGGCGTTTCCCAAGACAGGTGTCATCAGAGATTACTTAGACAGAAAAGAACAACCTTAACTTCAGAAGCTCATAAGTACTGAAAGGATTAAGATTTTTTAATAGAAGTAATTTACAAATCTGGGGGCCACATTTTTATTGCAGGGGAGGGGGTTTATTTAATGTATATTTTAATAAAACTTTATTTTATATTTTTTGCTTTATACTTTTTATATAGCAATCATTAGATTCGTCTGTATACTCCTATACATATTAGGGTATATGCAGACTTTACAGCATGGCACCCCAGTGTCTGTAGTACACACACACTGCTATACATATGGGGGGGGGGGGGGGGGGGGGGGGTGGAAGACACTCGGGTGCAATGCTCTGCACATACCCCCATTTTTGTAGCAGTGTGCAAAGGCCTGTGTCACTGTGGCGGCATGAGCAGGGCGCATCACACAGTGGGCAAAATAACCTACCGGCGGCACGTGATTTTACAACAGTGATCTGAATGAGGTCCTCTAGGGATTATTCAATAACAGGATTCGTTAAAGGGGTACTCCACTGGAAAACAGTTAAACAGATTTGTAAATTACCTCTATTAAAAAAAAAATCTTAATTCTTCCAGTACTTATCAGCTGCTTTCCTTCTGTCTGACCACAGTGCTCTCTGCTGACACCTCTGTCCATTTTAGGAATTGTCCAGATTAGGAACAAATCCCCATAGAAAACCTCTCCTGCTCTGGACAGTTCCTAAAATGGTAAGAGGTGTCAGCAGAGAGCACTGTGGTCAGGCAGAAAAGAAATTAACTTCCTGTGGATCATAACAGCAGCTGATAAGTACTGGAAGGATTAAGATTTTTCAATAGGAGTAATTTACAAATCTGTTTAACTTTCTGGCACCAGTTGATTTATAAAAAAAATTGTTTTCCAGTGGAGTACTCCTTTAAAAGCTAATCCCATTATTGAATATTATCGATAAGATCGAATAATCGTTGCAGCCCTAGCCCCGCCCCCTGAGTATGTCACGTCCCGCCCCTCAATGCAAGTTTATGGGAGGGGGCGTGACGGCTGTCACGCCCTGCCCCCTCAATGCAAGTCCATGGGAGGGGGCGTGACGGCTGTCACGCCCCCTCCCATAGACTTGCATTGAAGGGGCGGGACGTGACATACTCAGGGGGCGGGGCTAGGGCTGCAACGATTATTCGATCTTATCGATAATATTCAATAATGGGATTGGCTTTTAAAGGGGTACTCCACTGGAAAACATTTTCTTAATAAATCAACTGGTGCCAGAAAGTTAAACAGATTTGTAAATTACTCCTATTGAAAAATCTTAATCCTTCCAGTACTTATCAGCTGCGGTTATGATGGGGCGGGGCTATGATGTCACAAGCTCCCGGCTCCAGCGTTCGTAACAGTTTGTTCCAAACGCTGAGCAGCGGAGTACCACCTTTTTTTTTAAGCAACTCGTGCCAGAAAATTATACAGATTTGTAAATTACTTCTATTTAAAAATCTTAATCCTTCCAGTACATATCAGCTGCTGTATGCTCCACAGAAGTTCTTTTCTTATTGAATTTCCTTTCTGTCTGAGCACAGTGCTCTCTGCTGACACCTCTGTCCATGTCAGGAACTGTCCAGGGTAGGAGAAAATCCCCATAGCAACCCTATTTTGCTCCTGACAGTTCCAGAGACAGACAGAGGCGCCAGCAGAGAGCACTGTGGTCAGGCAAAAAAGGAAATGCATAAAGAACAGAACTTCCTGTTTAGCATACAGCAGCTGATAAGTCCTGGAAGGATTAAGATTTTTATATAGAAACATTTTTATATGCTCCGGACAGTTCCTGACATGGAAAGAGGTGTCAGCAGAGAGCACTGTGGTCAGGCAGAAAGGAAATTCAAAAAGAAAAGAACTTCCTGTGGAGCATACAGCAGCTGATAAATCCTGGAAGGATTAAGATTTTTATATAGAAATCTTTTTTTATGCCCTGAAGAGTTCCTGAAATGGACAGAGGTGTCAGCAGAGAGCACTGTGGTCAGGCAGAAAGGAAATTCAAAAAGAAAAGAACTTCCTGTGGAGCATACAGCAGCTGAAAAGTACTGGAAGGATTAAGATTTTTATATAAAAGTAATTTACAAATCTGTTTAACTTTCTGGCACCAGTTGATTTATAGAATTTTTTTTCTCCAGCGGAGTACCCCTTTTAATCACAAATGGAAGAAACACAGAATATCTGTCAATCTTCCTCGGTCATGGGCTCCTTGTACGGTCCCAGAACTACAATTGGGACCATAGACACCAAGAAACAATTGGTAACACGCTACGCCGTGGTAAGTGAAATCCTGCAGTGTCCGCATGGTCCCCCTGCTCGAGGGAGTTCATGTACAGGCCCGTCTGAAGTTTACCAATGAACATAAATGTCCAGGTCCATCTACGGGGTGAAGAACTTTTTTTCAACTAGTCGCTGACCAGGTGGACGGACGCGGATGGCTGCCGGGTGATGGAGCAAATGGCCAGGTCCATTTATGGGGCAAAGAACTTTTTTCAACTGCTGGTCCAAATTGTTTTTATTGTTCGCTGGTACAGTGACCCCTCGACCTACGATGGCCCCGATATACGATCATTTCAACATACAATCACTCTTAGAGGCAGCATCAACATACGATCACTCTCAGAGGCACCATCAACATACGATCACTCTCAGAGGCAGCATCAACATACGATCACTCTCAGAGGCAGCATCAACATACAATCACTCTCAGAGGCAGCATCAACATACGATCACTCTCAGAGGCAGCATCAACATACGATCACTCTCAGAGGCAGCATCAACATACGATCACTCTCAGAGGCAGCATCAACATACGATCACTCTCAGAGACAGCATCAACATGCGATCACTCTCAGAGGCAGCATCAACATACAATCACTCTCAGAGGCAGCATCAACATACAATCACTTTCAGAGGCAGCATCAACATACGATCACTCTCAGAGGCAGCATCAACATACAATCACTCTCAGAGGCAGCATCAACATACAATCACTCTCAGAGGCAGCATCAACATACGATCACTCTCAGAGGCAGCATCAACATACAATCACTCTCAGAGGCAGCTTCAACATACGATCACTCTCAGAGACAGCATCAACATGCGATCACTCTCAGAGGCAGCATCAACATACAATCACTCTCAGAGGCAGCATCAACATACAATCACTCTCAGAGGCAGCATCAACATACGATCACTCTCAGAGGCAGCATCAACATACAATCACTCTCAGAGGCAGCATCAACATACGATCACTCTCAGAGGCAGCATCAACATACGATCACTCTCAGAGGCAGCATCAACGTACGATCACTCTCAGAGGCAGCATCAACATACGATCACTCTCAGAGGCAGCATCAACATACGATCCCTCTCAGAGGCCATCGCATGTTGAAGGCAGCATCAACATATGATGCTTTTGTATGTCGGGGCCATCGCATAAACGGCTAACCGGCAGCACAGACTGCTTCAGCTGCCCCCGGATAGCCGTTTACGGCCGTGGTAAGTGAAATCCTGCAGTGTCCGCATGGTCCCCCTGCTCGAGGGAGTTCATGTACAGGCCCGTCTGAAGTTTACCAATGAACATAAATGTCCAGGTCCATCTACGGGGTGAAGAACTTTTTTTCAACGATCACTCTCAGAGGCACCATCAACATACGATCACTCTCAGAGGCAGCATCAACATACGATCACTCTCAGAGGCAGCATCAACATACGATCACTCTCAGAGGCAGCATCAACATACGATCCCTCTCAGAGGCAGCATCAACATACAATCACTCTCAGAGGCAGCATCAACATACGATCACTCTCAGAAACAGCATCAACATACAATCACTCTCAGAGGCAGCATCAACATACGATCACTCTCAGAGGCAGCATCAACATACGATCACTCTCAGAGGCAGCATCAACATACGATCACTCTCAGAGGCAGCATCAACATACAATCACTCTCAGAGGCAGCATCAACATACGATCACTCTCAGAGGCAGCATCAACATACGATCACTCTCAGAGGCAGCATCAACGTACGATCACTCTCAGAGGCAGCATCAACATACGATCACTCTCAGAGGCAGCATCAACATACGATCCCTCTCAGAGGCCATCGCATGTTGAAGGCAGCATCAACATATGATGCTTTTGTATGTCGGGGCCATCGCATAAACGGCTAACCGGCAGCGCAGACTGCTTCAGCTGCCCCCGGATAGCCGTTTACGGTGCCCCGTGTGCTCCGCTGACGATCACTTACCTGTCCTCGGGGCTCCGGCGCGTCCTCTGTGGGATACCCTACATCGTTGACGCTCTCCATCGACGTCATCACGTCGCTGCGCACGCCGTCCCGTCATCCAATAGGAGCGGCTTGCGTAACGACGTGATGGTGGCGACGGAGAGCGAGGATGCCGGGGAAGCAGAGGCCTCGCCGGAGCGTCGGGGACACCACGGGGACGCGGCGACAGCGATGGACGGCGACATCCCAAGCAGTGGTGACGGTCCAGAGTGGCGGGGACACGTGAGTACAACTTCCTCTAACAGTGGTCTACAACCTGCCGACCTCCAGATGTTGCAAAACTACAACACCCAGCATGCCCGGACAGCCGTTGGCTGTCCGGGCATGCTGGGTGTTGTAGTTTTGCAACATCTGGAGGTCCACTATGTTGTAGACCACTGTCCTATACTTTACATTGCACGGATTCCTCAACATACGATGGTTTCAACAAACGATGGTCCATTTGGAACGGGATTACCATCGTATGTTGAGGGACCACTGTAGTTGCTATATTTTTTTTTAAATAAAAACAATTTGGATCAGCAGTTGAAAAAAAAAGTTCTTCGCGCCATAGATGGAATTGGCCATTTGCTCCATCACCCGGCAGCCATCCGCGCCGATCCACCTGGTCAGCGACTAGCTGCTGACATATTGACTCAGTAAATAATTCTCAAAGCGGTTTAATATTCCACTCGCTGCAACTGTTTGGCGGCGTAGACCTGAGACTAATAGCATCCATCTGGAGGGCCGAGACTTCTCCGATACATCTGCCCTGCGGTGTTATTGGGGGAGACAGGGCCGCAGACTTCATCTTACACCGGACGCTCACGCTGTTCAGAAAACCTGCTACTCGCATACTTTCACATCGTGATCTACCGCCCATCACTGTCCAACACCCAAAATAACTAACCCTATAGGAGGATCTGGAACAGGGCATGATGGAATTACATAAAGACTATTACACATCTGTCCTCAGCAGAGAACTTCACTACTAATAACACGAATATCACCGTACTGTACTGAGCCGCGCCATCTAATAACATCAGAGCGGTATAATACATTCCTGCATAACCAGCCACAGTCAAGTATTCTTATATAGCTATATTCTTGTACATAGGAGCAGTATTATAGTAGTTATATTCTTGTATATAGGGGCAGTATTATAGTAGTTATATTCTTGTACATAGGAGCAGTATTATAGTAGTTATATTCTTGTATATAGGGGGCAGTATTATAGTAGTTATATTCTTGTATATAGGAACAGTATTATAGTAGTTATATTCTTGTATATAGGAGCAGTATCATAGTAGTTATATTCTTGTATATAGGAGCAGTATTATAGTAGTTATATTCTTGTATATAGGAGCAGTATTATAGTAGTTATATTCTTGTATATAGGAGCAGTATCATAGTAGTTATATTCTTGTATATAGGAGCAGTATTATAGTAGTTATATTCTTGTACATAGGAGCAGTATTATAGTAGTTATATTCTTGTATATAGGAGCAGTATTATAGTAGTTATATTCTTGTATATAGGCAGCAGTATTATAGCAGTTATATTCTTGTATATAGGAGGCAGTATTATAGTAGTTATATTCTTGTATATAGGAGCAGTATTATAGTAGTTATATTCTTGTACATAGGAGCAGTATTATAGTAGTTATATTCTTGTATATAGGAGCAGTATTATAGTAGTTATATTCTTGTATATAGGAGCAGTATTATAGTATTATATTCTTGTATATAGGAGCAGTATTATAGTAGTTATATTCTTGTATATAGGAGCAGTATTATAGTAGTTATATTCTTGTACATAGGAGCAGTATTATAGTAGTTATATTCTTGTATATAGGAGCAGTATTATAGTAGTTATATTCTTGTATATAGGTGCAGTATTATAGTAGTAATATTCTTGTATATAGTAGCAGTATTATAGTAGTTATATTATTCTACATAGGAGGCAGTATTATAGTAGTTATATTCTTGTATATAGGAGCAGTATTATAGTAGTTATATTCTTGTATATAGGAGGCAGTATTATAGTAATTATATTCTTGTATATAGGAGACGTATTATAGTAGTTATATTCTTGTATATAGGAGCAGTATTATAGTAGTTATATTCTTGTATATAGGGTGCAGTATTATAGTAGTTATATTCTTGTATATAGGAGGCAGTATTATAGTAATTATATTCTTCTATATAGGGGCAGTATTATAGTAGTTATATTCTTGTATATAGGAGCAGTATTATAGTAGTTATATTCTTGTATATAGGAGCAGTATTATAGTAGTTATATTCTTGTATATAGGAGGCAGTATTATAGTAGTTATATTCTTGTACATAGGGGCAGTATTATAGTAGTTATATTCTTGTACATAGGGGCAGTATTATAGTAGTTATATCCTTGTATATAGGGGGCAGTATTATAGTAGTTATATTCTTGTATATAGGAGCAGTATTATAGTAGTTATATTCTTGTATATAGGAGCAGTACTATAGTAGTTATATCCTTGTATATAGGGGGCAGTATTATAGTAGTTATATTCTTGCATATAGGAGGCAGTATTATAGTAGTTATATTCTTGTATATAGGAGGCAGTAATATATTAGTTATATTCTTGTATATAGGGGCAGTATTATAGTAGTTATATTCTTGTATATAGGAGGCAGTATTATAGTAGTTATATTCTTGTATATAGGAGCAGTATTATAGTAGTTATATTCTTGTATATAGGGGCAGTATTATAGTAGTTATATTCTTGTATATAGGAGCAGTATTAAAGTAGTTATATTCTTGTATATAGGGGCAGTATTGTAGTAGTTATATTCTTGTATATAGGAGGCAGTATTATAGTAGTTATATTCTTGTATATAGGAGCAGTATTATAGTAGATATATTCTTGTATATAGGAGCAGTATTATAGTAGTTATATTCTTGTATATAGGAGCAGTATTATAGTAGTTATATTCTTGTATATAGGAGGCAGTATTATAGTAGTTATATTCTTGTATATAGGGGCAGTATTATAGTAGTTATATTCTTGTATATAGGAGCAGTATTATAGCAGTAATATTCTTGTATATAGGGGCAGTATTATAGTAGTTATATTCTTGTATATAGGAGGCAGTATTATAGTAGTTATATTCTTGTATATAGGGGCAGTATTATAGTAGTTATATTCTTGTATATAGGAGCAGTATTATAGCAGTAATATTCTTGTATATAGGGGCAGTATTATACTAGTTATATTTTTGTATATAGGAGCAGTATTATAGTAGTTATATTCTTGTATATAGGGGCAGTATTATAGTAGTTATATTCTTGTATATAGGGGCAGTATTATAGTAGTTATATTCTTGTATATAGGAGCAGTATTATAGCAGTAATATTCTTGTATATAGGGGCAGTATTATAGTAGTTATATTCTTGTATATAGAAGGCAGTATTATAGTAGTTATATTCTTGTATATAGGGGCAGTATTATAGTAGTTGTTACGCCTAGCGCTCCGGGTCCCCGCTCCTCCCCGGAGCGCTCACGGCGTCTTTCTCCCTGCAGCGCCCCGGTCAGTCCCGCTGACCGGGAGCGCTGCACTGTCTTGGCCGTTGGGGATGCGATTCGCACAGCGGGACGCGCCCGCTCGCGAATCGCATCCCAGGTCACTTACCCGTCCCGGTCCCCTGCTGTCATGTGCTGGCGCGCGCGGCTCCGCTCTCTAGGGCGCGCGCGCGCCAGCTCTCTGAGACTTAAAGGGCCAGTGCACCAATGATTGGTGCCTGGCCCAATTAGTCTAATTGGCTTCCACCTGCTCCCTGCCTTTATCTGACCTCCTCCCATGCACTCCCTTGCCGGATCTTGTTGCCTTGTGCCAGTGAAAGCGTTTAGTGTGTCCAAAGCCTGTGTACCTGAACTTGTGCTACCCATCCTGACTACGAACCTTGCCGCCTGCCCCCGACCTTCTGCTACGTCTGACCTTGCCTCTGCCTAGTCCTTCTGTCCCACGCCTTCTCAGCAGTCAGCGAGGTTGAACCGTTGCCAGTGGATACGACCTGGTTGCTACTGCCGCAGCAAGACCATCCCGCTTTGCGGCGGGCTCTGGTGAAAACCAGTAGCCTCTTAGAACCGGTCCACTAGCACGGTCCACGCCAATCCCTCGCTGACACGGAGGATCCACTACCTGGAAGCCGAATCGTGACAGTAGTTATATTCTTGTATATAGGAGGCAGTATTATAGTAGTTATATTCTTGTATATAGGGGCAGTATTATAGTAGTTATATTCTTGTATATAGGAGCAGTATTATAGCAGTAATATTCTTGTATATAGGGGCAGTATTATAGTAGTTATATTCTTGTATATAGAAGGCAGTATTATAGTAGTTATATTCTTGTATATAGGGGCAGTATTATAGTAGTTATATTCTTGTATATAGGAGGCAGTATTATAGTAGTTATATTCTTGTATATAGGGGCAGTATTATAGTAGTTATATTCTTGTATATAGGAGCAGTATTATAGCAGTAATATTCTTGTATATAGGGGCAGTATTATAGTAGTTATATTCTTATATATAGGAGCAGTATTATAGTAGTTATATTCTTGTATATAGGGGCAGTATTATAGTAGTTATATTCTTGTATATAGGGGCAGTATTATAGTAGTTATATTCTTGTATATAGGAGCAGTATTATAGCAGTAATATTCTTGTATATAGGGGCAGTATTATAGTAGTTATATTCTTGTATATAGAAGGCAGTATTATAGTAGTTATATTCTTGTATATAGGGGCAGTTTATAGTAGTTATATTCTTGTATATAGGAGGCAGTATTATAGTAGTTATATTCTTGTATATAGGGGCAGTATTATAGTAGTTATATTCTTGTATATAGGAGGCAGTATTATAGTAGTGAAATTCTTGTATATAGGAGGCATACTAATAAGAAATAAATGCTAAATGAACTTGACGTATGATAACTATGTGTGAGACATATATGCACAATACTCGTCTCTTCCTCCACTTCTCCTGGCAGCTGATATCAGAATCATTGCTCAGCTGGAGACAAGGATCAGCACATAAGAAACCTCCTCCCAGAGCCAAAAATTAAAATCTGTGCTCCATGCTGAGGAGTCCTGGGGATGGACAGAAAACCATGTCGGAGTGCGCTCTCCTCTAGTGAGAAGGTAATATAAACCACACTTATAAAATATCCATCCTTAGTACTCGCACAGGATAACAGACACTTGTGAATCCTCATCAGCTTAAGGACGTGAAACCTGGAGCCGCGTTCACACTTCAAGACGTAAAACGTTTAACACATTGACACCTCTTCAACTCTGACTAAGAGCAAAGGAGGAGAAGACAACAGAGGCCAAAAAATCAGGACGATAAGAGAAAAACAATGAGAGGAAAATACTGGAGCAGATAAATGAGGAAGAAATTAATGAAAAGACATGAAAATACCCGGGTTATACCAGCATGGTCCATATCACTATATACAGGAGATATATAACTTATACCAGCTGTACATATATATTATATACAGTATATACCCAGGTTATACCAGCATGGTCCATATCACTATATACAGGAGATATATAACTTATACCAGCTGTACATATATATTATATACAGTATATACCCAGGTTATACCAGCATGGTCTATATCACTATATACAGGAGATATATAACTTATACCAGCTGTACATATATATTATATACAGTATATACCCAGGTTATACCAGCATGGTCCATATCACTATATACAGGAGATATATAACTTATACCAGCTGTACATATATAATTATATACAGTATATACCAGGTTATACCAGCATGGTCCATATCACTATATACAGGAGATATATAACTTATACCAGCTGTACATATATAATTATATACAGTATATACCCAGGTTATACCAGCATGGTCCATATCACTATATACAGGAGTTATATAACTTATACCAGCTGTACATATATAATTATATACAGTATATACCAGGTTATACCAGCATGGTCCATATCACTATATACAGGAGATATATAACTTATACCAGCTGTACATATATAATTATATACAGTATATACCCAGGTTATACCAGCATGGTCCATATCACTATATACAGGAGTTATATAACTTATACCAGCTGTACATATATAATTATATACAGTATATACCCAGGTTATACCAGCATGGTCCATATCACTATATACAGGAGATATATAACTTATACCAGCTGTACATATATATTATATATAGTATATACCCAGGTTATACCAGCATGGTCCATATCACTATATACAGGAGATATATAACTTATACCAGCTGTACATATATATTATATACAGTATATACCAGGTTATACCAGCATGGTCCATAATCACTATATACAGGAGATATATAACTTATACCAGCTGTACATATATATTATATACAGTATATACCAGGTTATACCAGCATGGTCCATATCACTATATACAGGAGATATATAACTTATACCAGCTGTACATATATAATTATATACAGTATATACCCAGGTTATACCAGCATGGTCCATATCACTATATACAGGAGATATATAACTCATACCAGCTGTACATATATATTATATACAGTATATACCAGGTTATACCAGCATGGTCCATATCACTATATACAGGAGATATATAACTTATACCAGCTGTACATATATAATTATATACAGTATATACCCAGGTTATACCAGCATGGTCCATATCACTATATACAGGAGATATATAACTTATACCAGCTGTACATATATATTATATACAGTATATACCCAGGTTATACCAGCATGGTCTATATCACTATATACAGGAGATATATAACTTATACCAGCTGTACATATATAATAATATACAGTATATACCCAGGTTTATACCAGCATGGTCCATATCACTATATACAGGAGATATATAACTTATACCAGCTGTACATATATAATTATATACAGTATATACCCAGGTTATACCAGCATGGTCCATATCACTATATACAGGAGATATATAACTTATACCAGCTGTACATATATATTATATACAGTATATACCCAGGTTATACCAGCATGGTCCATATCACTATATACAGGAGATATATAACTTATACCAGCTGTACATATATATTATATACAGTATATACCAGGTTATACCAGCATGGTCCATATCACTATATACAGGAGATATATAACTTATACCAGCTGTACATATATATTATATACAGTATATACCCAGGTTATACCAGCATGGTCCATATCACTATATACAGGAGATATATAACTTATACCAGCTGTACATATATAATTATATACAGTATATACCCAGGTTATACCAGCATGGTCTATATCACTATATACAGGAGATATATAACTTATACCAGCTGTACATATATATTATATACAGTATATACCCAGGTTATACCAGCATGGTCCATATCACTATATACAGGAGATATATAACTTATACCAGCTGTACATATATAATTATATACAGTATATACCAGGTTATACCAGCATGGTCCATATCACTATATACAGGAGATATATAACTTATACCAGCTGTACATATATAATTATATACAGTATATACCCAGGTTATACCAGCATGGTCCATATCACTATATACAGGAGTTATATAACTTATACCAGCTGTACATATATAATTATATACAGTATATACCAGGTTATACCAGCATGGTCCATATCACTATATACAGGAGATATATAACTTATACCAGCTGTACATATATAATTATATACAGTATATACCCAGGTTATACCAGCATGGTCCATATCACTATATACAGGAGTTATATAACTTATACCAGCTGTACATATATAATTATATACAGTATATACCCAGGTTATACCAGCATGGTCCATATCACTATATACAGGAGATATATAACTTATACCAGCTGTACATATATATTATATATAGTATATACCCAGGTTATACCAGCATGGTCCATATCACTATATACAGGAGATATATAACTTATACCAGCTGTACATATATATTATATACAGTATATACCAGGTTATACCAGCATGGTCCATATCACTATATACAGGAGATATATAACTTATACCAGCTGTACATATATATTATATACAGTATATACCAGGTTATACCAGCATGGTCCATATCACTATATACAGGAGATATATAACTTATACCAGCTGTACATATATAATTATATACAGTATATACCCAGGTTATACCAGCATGGTCCATATCACTATATACAGGAGATATATAACTCATACCAGCTGTACATATATATTATATACAGTATATACCAGGTTATACCAGCATGGTCCATATCACTATATACAGGAGATATATAACTTATACCAGCTGTACATATATAATTATATACAGTATATACCCAGGTTATACCAGCATGGTCCATATCACTATATACAGGAGATATATAACTTATACCAGCTGTACATATATATTATATACAGTATATACCCAGGTTATACCAGCATGGTCTATATCACTATATACAGGAGATATATAACTTATACCAGCTGTACATATATAATAATATACAGTATATACCCAGGTTATACCAGCATGGTCCATATCACTATATACAGGAGATATATAACTTATACCAGCTGTACATATATAATTATATACAGTATATACCCAGGTTATACCAGCATGGTCCATATCACTATATACAGGAGATATATAACTTATACCAGCTGTACATATATATTATATACAGTATATACCCAGGTTATACCAGCATGGTCCATATCACTATATACAGGAGATATATAACTTATACCAGCTGTACATATATATTATATACAGTATATACCCAGGTTATACCAGCATGGTCCATATCACTATATACAGGAGATATATAACTTATACCAGCTGTACATATATATTATATACAGTATATACCCAGGTTATACCAGCATGGTCCATATCACTATATACAGGAGATATATAACTTATACCAGCTGTACATATATAATTATATACAGTATATACCCAGGTTATACCAGCATGGTCCATATCACTATATACAGGAGATATATAACTTATACCAGCTGTACATATATAATTATATACAGTATATACCCAGGTTATACCAGCATGGTCCATATCACTATATACAGGAGATATATAACTTATACCAGCTGTACATATATATTATATACAGTATATACCCAGGTTATACCAGCATGGTCCATATCACTATATACAGGAGATATATAACTTATACCAGCTGTACATATATATTATATACAGTATATACCAGGTTATACCAGCATGGTCCATATCACTATATACAGGAGATATATAACTTATACCAGCTGTACATATATATTATATACAGTATATACCAGGTTATACCAGCATGGTCCATATCACTATATACAGGAGATATATAACTTATACCAGCTGTACATATATAATTATATACAGTATATACCCAGGTTATACCAGCATGGTCCATATCACTATATACAGGAGATATATAACTTATACCAGCTGTACATATATAATTATATACAGTATATACCAGGTTATACCAGCATGGTCCATATCACTATATACAGGAGATATATAACTTATACCAGCTGTACATATATAATTATATACAGTATATACCCAGGTTATACCAGCATGGTCCATATCACTATATACAGGAGATATATAACTTATACCAGCTGTACATATATAATTATATACAGTATATACCCAGGTTATACCAGCATGGTCCATATCACTATATACAGGAGATATATAACTTATACCAGCTGTACATATATATTATATACAGTATATACCCAGGTTATACCAGCATGGTCCATATCACTATATACAGGAGATATATAACTTATACCAGCTGTACATATATATTATATACAGTATATACCCAGGTTATACCAGCATGGTCCATATCACTATATACAGGAGATATATAACTTATACCAGCTGTACATATATATTATATACAGTATATACCCAGGTTATACCAGCATGGTCCATATCACTATATACAGGAGATATATAACTTATACCAGCTGTACATATATAATTATATACAGTATATACCAGGTTATACCAGCATGGTCCATATCACTATATACAGGAGATATATAACTTATACCAGCTGTACATATATATTATATACAGTATATACCCAGGTTATACCAGCATGGTCCATATCACTATATACAGGAGATATATAACTTATACCAGCTGTACATATATAATTATATACAGTATATACCCAGGTTATACCAGCATGGTCCATATCACTATATACAGGAGATATATAACTTATACCAGCTGTACATATATAATTATATACAGTATATACCCAGGTTATACCAGCATGGTCCATATCACTATATACAGGAGATATATAACTTATACCAGCTGTACATATATAATTATATACAGTATATACCAGGTTATACCAGCATGGTCCATATCACTATATACAGGAGATATATAACTTATACCAGCTGTACATATATATTATATACAGTATATACCCAGGTTATACCAGCATGGTCCATATCACTATATACAGGAGATATATAACTTATACCAGCTGTACATATATATTATATACAGTATATACCCAGGTTATACCAGCATGGTCCATATCACTATATACAGGAGATATATAACTTATACCAGCTGTACATATATAATTATATACAGTATATACCCAGGTTATACCAGCATGGTCCATATCACTATATACAGGAGATATATAACTTATACCAGCTGTACATATATATTATATACAGTATATACCCAGGTTATACCAGCATGGTCCATATCACTATATACAGGAGATATATAACTTATACCAGCTGTACATATATAATTATATACAGTATATACCCAGGTTATACCAGCATGGTCCATATCACTATATACAGGAGATATATAACTTATACCAGCTGTACATATATAATTATATACAGTATATACCCAGGTTATACCAGCATGGTCCATATCACTATATACAGGAGATATATAACTTATACCAGCTGTACATATATATTATATACAGTATATACCCAGGTTATACCAGCATGGTCCATATCACTATATACAGGAGATATATAACTTATACCAGCTGTACATATATATTATATACAGTATATACCCAGGTTATACCAGCATGGTCCATATCACTATATACAGGAGATATATAACTTATACCAGCTGTACATATATATTATATACAGTATATACCCAGGTTATACCAGCATGGTCCATATCACTATATACAGGAGATATATAACTTATACCAGCTGTACATATATATTATATACAGTATATACCCAGGTTATACCAGCATGGTCCATATCACTATATACAGGAGATATATAACTTATACCAGCTGTACATATATATTATATACAGTATATACCCAGGTTATACCAGCATGGTCCATATCACTATATACAGGAGATATATAACTTATACCAGCTGTACATATATATTATATACAGTATATACCCAGGTTATACCAGCATGGTCCATATCACTATATACAGGAGATATATAACTTATACCAGCTGTACATATATAATTATATACAGTATATACCCAGGTTATACCAGCATGGTCCATATCACTATATACAGGAGATATATAACTTATACCAGCTGTACATATATATTATATACAGTATATACCAGGTTATACCAGCATGGTCCATATCACTATATACAGGAGATATATAACTTATACCAGCTGTACATATATAATTATATACAGTATATACCAGGTTATACCAGCATGGTCCATATCACTATATACAGGAGATATATAACTTATACCAGCTGTACATATATATTATATACAGTATATACCAGGTTACCAGCATGGTCTATATCACTGTATACAGGAGATATATAACTTATACCAGCTGTATATATATAATTATATACAGTATATACCCAGGTTATACCAGCATGGTCCATATCACTATATACAGGAGATATATAACTTACACCAGCTGTACATATATATTATATACAGTATATACCAGGTTATACCAGCATGGTCCATATCACTATATACAGGAGATATATAACTTATACCAGCTGTACATATATATTATATACAGTATATATACCCAGGTTATACCAGCATGGTCCATATCACTATATACAGGAGATATATAACTTATACCAGCTGTACATATATAATTATATACAGTATATACCAGGTTATACCAGCATGGTCCATATCACTATATACAGGAGATATATAACTTATGCCAGCTGTACATATATATTATATACAGTATATACCAGGTTATACCAGCATGGTCCATATCACTATATACAGGAGATATATAACTTATACCAGCTGTACATATATATTATATACAGTATATACCCAGGTTATACCAGCATGGTCCATATCACTATATACAGGAGATATATAACTTATACCAGCTGTACATATATAATTATATACAGTATATACCCAGGTTATACCAGCATGGTCCATATCACTATATACAGGAGATATATAACTTATACCAGCTGTACATATATCATTATATACAGTATATACCCAGGTTATACCAGCATGGTCCATATCACCTATATACAGGAGATATATAACTTATACCAGCTGTACATATATATTATATACAGTATATACCAGGTTATACCAGCATGGTCCATATCACTATATACAGGAGATATATAACTTATACCAGCTGTACATATATATTATATACAGTATATACCAGGTTATACCAGCATGGTCCATATCACTATATACAGGAGATATATAACTTATACCAGCTGTACATATATATTATATACAGTATATACCAGGTTACTACAGCTAGGCCATGGTCCATATCACTGTATACAGGAGATATATAACTTATACCAGCTGTATATATATAATTATATACAGTATATACCCAGGTTATACCAGCATGGTCCATATCACTATATACAGGAGATATATAACTTACACCAGCTGTACATATATATTATATACAGTAATATACCAGGTTATACCAGCATGGTCCATATCACTATATACAGGAGATATATAACTTATACCAGCTGTACATATATATTATATACAGTATATATACCCAGGTTATACCAGCATGGTCCATATCACTATATACAGGAGATATATAACTTATACCAGCTGTACATATATAATTATATACAGTATATAACAGGTTATACCAGCATGGTCCATATCACTATATACAGGAGATATATAACTTATACCAGCTGTACATATATAATTATATACAGTATATACCAGGTTATACCAGCATGGTCCATATCACTATATACAGGAGATATATAACTTATACCAGCTGTACATATATATTATATACAGTATATACCAGGTTATACCAGCATGGTCCATATCACTATATACAGGAGATATATAACTTATACCAGCTGTACATATATATTATATACAGTATATACCCAGGTTATACCAGCATGGTCCATATCACTATATACAGGAGATATATAACTTATACCAGCTGTACATATATAATTATATACAGTATATACCCAGGTTATACCAGCATGGTCCATATCACTATATACAGGAGATATATAACTTATACCAGCTGTACATATATCATTATATACAGTATATACCCAGGTTATACCAGCATGGTCCATATCACTATATACAGGAGATATATAACTTATACCAGCTGTACATATATATTATATACAGTATATACCCAGGTTATACCAGCATGGTCCATATCACTATATACAGGAGATATATAACTTATACCAGCTGTACATATATATTATATACAGTATATACCAGGTTATACCAGCATGGTCCATATCACTATATACAGGAGATATATAACTTATACCAGCTGTACATATATATTATATACAGTATATACCCAGGTTATACCAGCATGGTCCATATCACTATATACAGGAGATATATAACTTATACCAGCTGTACATATATATTATATACAGTATATACCCAGGTTATACCAGCATGGTCCATATCACTATATACAGGAGATATATAACTTATACCAGCTGTACATATATAATTATATACAGTATATACCCAGGTTATACCAGCATGGTCCATATCACTATATACAGGAGATATATAACTTATACCAGCTGTACATATATATATTATATACAGTATATACCAGGTTATACCAGCATGGTCCATATCACTATATACAGGAGATATATAACTTATACCAGCTGTACATATATATATTATATACAGTATATACCAGGTTATACCAGCATGGTCCATATCACTATATACAGGAGATATATAACTTATACCAGCTGTACATATATATTATATACAGTATATACCAGGTTATACCAGCATGGTCCATATCACTATATACAGGAGATATATAACTTATACCAGCTGTACATATATAATTATATACAGTATATACCCAGGTTATACCAGCATGGTCCATATCACTATATACAGGAGATATATAACTTATACCAGCTGTACATATATAATTATATACAGTATATACCAGGTTATACCAGCATGGTCCATATCACTATATACAGGAGATATATAACTTATACCAGCTGTACATATATATTATATACAGTATATACCCAGGTTATACCAGCATGGTCCATATCACTATATACAGGAGATATATAACTTATACCAGCTGTACATATATATTATATACAGTATATACCAGGTTATACCAGCATGGTCCATATCACTATATACAGGAGATATAACTTATACCAGCTGTACATATATTATATACAGTATATACCCAGGTTATACCAGCATGGTCCATATCACTATATACAGGAGATATATAACTTATACCAGCTGTACATATATATTATATACAGTATATACCCAGGTTATACCAGCATGGTCCATATCACTATATACAGGAGATATATAACTTATACCAGCTGTACATATATATTATATACAGTATATACCCAGGTTATACCAACATGGTCCATATCACTATATACAGGAGATATATAACTTATACCAGCTGTACATATATATATATTATATACAGTATATACCAGGTTATACCAGCATGGTCCATATCACTATATACAGGAGATATATAACTTATACCAGCTGTACATATATATATATATTATATACAGTATATACCAGGTTATACCAGCATGG
>NC_079191.1:15110920-15338420 GCF_029499605.1 Hyla sarda
ATAACTTATACCAGCTGTGACATATATATTATATACAGTATATACCAGGTATACCAGCATGGTCCATATCACTATATACAGGAGATATATAACTTATACCAGCTGTACATATATATTATATACAGTATATACCAGGTTATACCAGCATGGTCCATATCACTATATACAGGAGATATATAACTTATACCAGCTGTACATATATATTATATACAGTATATACCAGGTTATACCAGCATGGTCCATATCACTATATACAGGAGATATATAACCTTAATACCAGCTGTACATATTATAATTATATACAGTATATACCCAGTGTTATACCAGCATGGTCCATATCACTATATACAGGAGATATATAACTATACCAGCTGTACATATATAATTATATACAGTATATACCCAGGTTATACCAGCATGGTCCATATCACTATATACAGGAGATATATAACTTATACCAGCTGTACAATATTATTATATACAGTATTTACCCAGGTTATACCAGCATGGTCCATATCACTATATACAGGAGATATATAACTTATACCAGCTGTACATATATATTATATACAGTATATACCCAGGTTATACCAGCATGGTCCATATCACTATATACAGGAGATATATAACTTATACCAGCTGTACATATATATTATATACAGTATATACCCAGGTTATACCAGCATGGTCCATATCACTATATACAGGAGATATATAACTTATACCAGCTGTACATATATAATTATATACAGTATATACCAGGTTATACCAGCATGGTCCATATCACTATATACAGGAGATATATAACTTATACCAGCTGTACATATATATTATATACAGTATATACCCAGGTTATACCAGCATGGTCCATATCACTATATACAGGAGATATATAACTTATACCAGCTGTACATATATATTATATACAGTATATACCCAGGTTATACCAGCATGGTCCATATCACTATATACAGGAGATATATAACTTATACCAGCTGTACATATATAATTATATACAGTATATACCAGGTTATACCAGCATGGTCCATATCACTATATACAGGAGATATATAACTTATACCAGCTGTACATATATAATTATATACAGTATATACCCAGGTTATACCAGCATGGTCCATATCACTATATACAGGAGATATATAACTTATACCAGCTGTACATATATAATTATATACAGTATATACCCAGGTTATACCAGCATGGTCCATATCACTATATACAGGAGATATATAACTTATACCAGCTGTACATATATATTATATACAGTATATACCCAGGTTATACCAGCATGGTCCATATCACTATATACAGGAGATATATAACTTATACCAGCTGTACATATATATTATATACAGTATATACCCAGGTTATACCAGCATGGTCCATATCACTATATACAGGAGATATATAACTTATACCAGCTGTACATATATAATTATATACAGTATATACCCAGGTTATACCAGCATGGTCCATATCACTATATACAGGAGATATATAACTTATACCAGCTGTACATATATATTATATACAGTATATACCAGGTTATACCAGCATGGTCCATATCACTATATACAGGAGATATATAACTTATACCAGCTGTACATATATAATTATATACAGTATATACCCAGGTTATACCAGCATGGTCCATATCACTATATACAGGAGATATATAACTTATACCAGCTGTACATATATAATTATATACAGTATATACCAAGGTTATACCAGCATGGTCTCATATCACTATATACAGGAGATATATAACTTATACCAGCTGTACATATATAATTATATACAGTATATACCCAGGTTATACCAGCATGGTCCATATCACTATATACAGGAGATATATAACTTATACCAGCTGTACATATATATTATATACAGTATATACCCAGGTTATACCAGCATGGTCCATATCACTATATACAGGAGATATATAACTTATACCAGCTGTACATATATATTATATACAGTATATACCCAGGTTATACCAGCATGGTCCCATATCACTATATACAGGAGATATATAACTTATACCAGCTGTACAATATATATTATATACAGTATATACCAGGTTATACCAGCATGGTCCATATCACTATATACAGGAGATATATAACTTATACCAGCTGTACATATATATTATATACAGTATATACCCAGGTTATACCAGCATGGTCCATATCACTATATACAGGAGATATATAACTTATACCAGCTGTACATATATAATTATATACAGTATATACCCAGGTTATACCAGCATGGTCCATATCACTATATACAGGAGATATATAACTTATACCAGCTGTACATATATAATTATATACAGTATATACCCAGGTTATACCAGCATGGTCCATATCACTATATACAGGAGATATATAACTTATACCAGCTGTACATATATAATTATATACAGTATATACCCAGGTTATACCAGTCATGGTCCATATCACTATATACAGGAGATATATAACTTATACCAGCTGTACATATATATTATATACAGTATATACCAGGTTATACCAGCATGGTCCATAGTCACTATATACAGGAGATATATAACTTATACCAGCTGTACATATATATTATATACAGTATATACCCAGGTTATACCAGCATGGTCCATATCACTATATACAGGAGATATATAACTTATACCAGCTGTACATATATAATTATATACAGTATATACCCAGGTTATACCAGCATGGCCCATATCACTATATACAGGAGATATATAACTTATACCAGCTGCTACATATATATTATATACAGTATATACCCAGGTTATACCAGCATGGTCCATATCACTATATACAGGAGATATATAACTTATACCAGCTGTACATATATAATTATATACAGTATATACCAGGTTATACCATCATGGTCCATATCACTATATACAGGAGATATATAACTTATACCAGCTGTACATATATAATTATATACAGTATATACCAGGTTATACCAGCATGGTCCATATCACTATATACAGGAGATATATAACTTATACCAGCTGTACATATATAATTATATACAGTATATACCCAGGTTATACCAGCATGGTCCATATCACTATATACAGGAGATATATAACTTATACCAGCTGTACATATATATTATATACAGTATATACCCAGGTTATACCAGCATGGTCCCATATCACTATATACAGGAGATATATAACTTATACCCAGCTGTACATATATATTATATACAGTATATACCCAGGTTATACCAGCATGGTCCATATCACTATATACAGGAGATATATAACTTATACCAGCTGTACATATATATTATATACAGTATATACCAGGTAATACCAGCATGGTCCATATCACTATATACAGGAGATATATAACTTATACCAGCTGTACATATATATTATATACAGTATATACCCAGGTTATACCAGCATGGTCCATATCACTATATACAGGATATATATAACTTATATCAGCTGTACATATATATTATATACAGTATATACCCAGGTTTATACCAACATGGTCCATATCACTATATACAGGAGATATATAACTATATACCAGCTGTACATATATAAATATATACAGTATATACCCAGGTTATACCAGCATGGTCCATATCACTATATACAGGAGATATATAACTTATACCAGCTGTACATATATATTATATATAGTATATACCAGGTTATACCAGCATGGTCCATATCACTATATACAGGAGATATATAACTTATACCAGCTGTACATATATAATTATATACAGTATATACCAGGTTATACCAGCATGGTCCATATCACTATATACAGGAGATATATAACTTATACCAGCTGTACATATATATTATATACAGTATATACCCAGGTTACACAGCATGGTCCTATATCACTGTATACAGGAGATATATAACTTATACCAGCTGTATATATAATTATATACAGTATATACCCAGGTTATACCAGCATGGTCCATATCACTATATACAGGAGATATATAACTTACACCAGCTGTACATATATATTATATACAGTATATACCAGGTTATACCAGCATGGTCCATATCACTATATACAGGAGATATATAACTTATACCAGCTGTACATATATATTATATACAGTATATATACCCAGGTTATACCAGCATGGTCCATATCACTATATACAGGAGATATATAACTTATACCAGCTGTACATATATAATTATATACAGTATATACCCAGGTTATACCAGCATGGTCCATATCACTATATACAGGAGATATATAACTTATAGCCAGCTGTACATATATATTATATACAGTATATACCAGGTTATACCAGCATGGTCCATATCACTATATACAGGAGATATATAACTTATACCAGCTGTACATATATATTATATACAGTATATACCCAGGTTATACCAGCATGGTCCATATCACTATATACAGGAGATATATAACTTATACCAGCTGTACATATATAATTATATACAGTATATACCCAGGTTATACCAGCATGGTCCATATCACTATATACAGGAGATATATAACTTATACCAGCTGTACATATATCATTATATACAGTATATACCCAGGTTATACCAGCATGGTCCATATCACCATATACAGGAGATATATAACTTATACCAGCTGTACATATATATTATATACAGTATATACCCAGGTTATACCAGCATGGTCCATATCACTATATACAGGAGATATATAACTTATACCAGCTGTACATATATATTATATACAGTATATACCAGGTTATACCAGCATGGTCCATATCACTATATACAGGAGATATATAACTTATACCAGCTGTACATATATATTATATACAGTATATACCAGGTTACCAGCATGGTCTATATCGCATGGTCTATATCACTGTATACAGGAGATATATAACTTATACCAGCTGTATATATATAATTATATACAGTATATACCCAGGTTATACCAGCATGGTCCATATCACTATATACAGGAGATATATAACTTACACCAGCTGTACATATATATTATATACAGTATATACCAGGTTATACCAGCATGGTCCATATCACTATATACAGGAGATATATAACTTATACCAGCTGTACATATATATTATATACAGTATATATATACCCAGGTTATACCAGCATGGTCCATATCACTATATACAGGAGATATATAACTTATACCAGCTGTACATATATAATTATATACAGTATATAACAGGTTATACCAGCATGGTCCATATCACTATATACAGGAGATATATAACTTATACCAGCTGTACATATATAATTATATACAGTATATACCATGTTATACCAGCATGGTCCATATCACTATATACAGGAGATATATAACTTATACCAGCTGTACATATATATTATATACAGTATATACAGGTTATACCAGCATGGTCCATATCACTATATACAGGAGATATATAACTTATACCAGCTGTACATATATATTATATACAGTATATACCCAGGTTATACCAGCATGGTCCATATCACTATATACAGGAGATATATAACTTATACCAGCTGTACATATATAATTATATACAGTATATACCCAGGTTATACCAGCATGGTCCATATCACTATATACAGGAGATATATAACTTATACCAGCTGTACATATATCATTATATACAGTATATACCCAGGTTATACCAGCATGGTCCATATCACTATATACAGGAGATATATAACTTATACCAGCTGTACATATATATTATATACAGTATATACCCAGGTTATACCAGCATGGTCCATATCACTATATACAGGAGATATATAACTTATACCAGCTGTACATATATATTATATACAGTATATACCAGGTTATACCAGCATGGTCCATATCACTATATACAGGAGATATATAACTTATACCAGCTGTACATATATATTATATACAGTATATACCCAGGTTATACCAGCATGGTCCATATCACTATATACAGGAGATATATAACTTATACCAGCTGTACATATATATTATATACAGTATATACCCAGGTTATACCAGCATGGTCCATATCACTATATACAGGAGATATATAACTTATACCAGCTGTACATATATATTATATACAGTATATACCCAGGTTATACCAACATGGTCCATATCACTATATACAGGAGATATATAACTTATACCAGCTGTACATATATATATATTATATACAGTATATACCAGGTTATACCAGCATGGTCCATATCACTATATACAGGAGATATATAACTTATACCAGCTGTACATATATATATATATTATATACAGTATATACCAGGTTATACCAGCATGGTCCATATCACTATATACAGGAGATATATAACTTATACCAGCTGTACATATATATTATATACAGTATATACAGGTTATACCAGCATGGTCCATATCACTATATACAGGAGATATATAACTTATACCAGCTGTACATATATAATTATATACAGTATATACCCAGGTTATACCAGCATGGTCCATATCACTATATACAGGAGATATATAACTTATACCAGCTGTACATATATCATTATATACAGTATATACCCAGGTTATACCAGCATGGTCCATATCACTATATACAGGAGATATATAACTTATACCAGCTGTACATATATATTATATACAGTATATACCCAGGTTATACCAGCATGGTCCATATCACTATATACAGGAGATATATAACTTATACCAGCTGTACATATATATTATATACAGTATATACCAGGTTATACCAGCATGGTCCATATCACTATATACAGGAGATATATAACTTATACCAGCTGTACATATATATTATATACAGTATATACCCAGGTTATACCAGCATGGTCCATATCACTATATACAGGAGATATATAACTTATACCAGCTGTACATATATATTATATACAGTATATACCCAGGTTATACCAGCATGGTCCATATCACTATATACAGGAGATATATAACTTATACCAGCTGTACATATATATTATATACAGTATATACCCAGGTTATACCAACATGGTCCATATCACTATATACAGGAGATATATAACTTATACCAGCTGTACATATATATATATTATATACAGTATATACCAGGTTATACCAGCATGGTCCATATCACTATATACAGGAGATATATAACTTATACCAGCTGTACATATATATATATATTATATACAGTATATACCAGGTTATACCAGCATGGTCCATATCACTATATACAGGAGATATATAACTTATACCAGCTGTACATATATATTATATACAGTATATACAGGTTATACCAGCATGGTCCATATCACTATATACAGGAGATATATAACTTATACCAGCTGTACATATATATAATTATATACAGTATATACCCAGGTTATACCAGCATGGTTGTCTGTGTTATATCGTTCACCAGGAGCTGTTTGTTTTCTTTTTCGTCTTTTTACATTACGTCTCCTTTCAGTTTTATTAAATTCCTGTCATGTCTCCGGTGCAGACAATATAGGTTTTCTTATAGGAAATACGCCGTTAGAATGATCGGATCTGATTAAGCCCATTATATAAATAAATCCGCTCGCGGGGCCCATCAGTATATGTATACTTTGGCGGCAGCGTGAATGATTTTGGCGCGCTCGGAGCGTTTCTATGGAATGTTTTTTTTTGATAGCTGTGGGAGAGAATCTATATTGCAGGCCCGACAGCAGGATTTCATGATTTATCCTGGAAAGGCCTTCACGACCCGCTCTTCACAAGACATCTGCAAAACTCCATCAAAATCATTCAATACAATTAAAATAAACACGACTCGACGTGAAAAAAATAAAAATTAAAATATGATAAAAATTCCTGGAAATACTTCAGTCAGGCGTCGTCTGTAGCGTTCTGCAATGTTGTGGGGAGACCCCGGGGTTCCCTTGATTATCAATATCAATTAAAGGGGTACTCCGGTGGAAAACTTTTTTTTTTTATCAACTGGTGCCAGAAAGTTAAACAGATTTGTAAATTACTTCTATTAAAAAAATCTTAATCCTTCCAGTACTTATAAGCTGCTGAATACTACAGAGGAAATTCTTTTCTTTTTGGTACACAGTGCTCTCTGCTGACATCATGAGCACAGTGCTCTCTGCTGACATCTCTGTCCATTTTAGAAACTGTCCATAACAGCATATGTTTTCTATGGGGATTTTCTTCTACTCTGGACAGTTCTTAAAGGGGTACTCCGGTGCAAATGTTTTTTTTTTTTTTTTTTTTTTTTTAAATCAACTGGTGCCAGAAAGTTAAATTGATTTGTAAATTACTTCTATTAAAAAATGTTTATCCTTCCAATAATTGTTAGCTACAGAATAGTAAAGAGGAAATTATTTTCTTTTGGAACACAGAGCTCTCTGCTGACATCACGAGCACAGTGCTCTCTGCTGACATCTCTGTCCATTTTAGGAACTGTCCAGAGCAGCATATATATGCTATGGGGATTTTCTCCTACTCTGGACAGTTCTTAAAATGGACAGAGATGTCAGCAGAGAGCACTGTGGTCGTGATGTCGGCAGAGAGCTCTGTGTTCCAAAAAGAAAATAATTGTAGTATTCAGCAGCTAATATGTACTGGAAGGATTAAGATTTTTTAACAGAAGTAATTTACAAATCTTTTTAACTTTCTGGCACCAGTTGATAAAAAAATAAAATAAAATAAAAAGTTTTCCACCGGAGTACCCCTTTAATGTGTTGTTTTTATGTTGTGTATCATATGATCGGTTGTGTATGATTTTTCACAATTTTTTTGGGTTCAAAAACTGCATCGACTTGATCGTCTTGGGGTTTGTTCACACTGGGGAATTCCCACGGAATAATGTGCGCGGAATTCCATGAGTAGAATTCCGCGCTGTGAACATTATCATCAGTGTGAATGGGTCTTTCGTGAGACTTGTTCACACTGCGGAATATGAAATTGTTCAACGCAAAGAAATAAAATGTTTGCGTGGAATTCCACGAGTACTGTATAGCCGTTAATGGTGACGGTGCAGTGCCCCCCGGCCCGACCACTGAAGTATTTTCGGTGGCGGCCGCTTGACGGAAGCTCCGCCCTCGGAATTCTGAGAGCAGAGATTCCGCAGTGTGAACATACCCTAATAAGGCAGAGGCCTCCAAACTGCGGCCCTCCAGATATTGCAAAACTACAACTCCCACATGCCCGGACAGCCGTTGGCTGTCCGGGCATGTGGGAGATGTAGTTTTGCAATATCTGGAGGGCCACCATTTGGTCCATTGGTCTGAGGGACTTGATCAGGGTCCCCGTTTATGGTGCACAGTTAAGAACAGTCATCTCTAGAGGACCTTTCCTGTCCTGCATCATAAAGATTACCGATTGATTTGGGGTCTGGGATCTGTATTATTTCAGGGGGTCTTGGCTTACTGTAGGGGGTCTGGTCTTGAGTTTGTTAGAAGATTTGGTCTGGAGTCTGTTTTTTAGGTCTGTAATACTTTAGGGAGTCTGAACTGGTGTCTGTCTTTATGGCGTCTGATCTGGTGTCTGTCTTTGTGGAGTCTGATCTGGTGTCTGTCTTTAGGGAGTCTGATCTGGTGTCTGTCTTTAGGGAGTCTGATCTGGTGTCTGTCTTTATGGCGTCTGATCTGGTGTCTGTCTTTATGGCGTCTGATCTGGTGTCTGTCTTTGTGGAGTCTGATCTGGTGTCTGTCTTTAGGGAGTCTGATCTGGTGTCTGTCTTTAGGGAGTCTGATCTGGTATCTGTCTTTAGGGAGTCTGATCTGGTGTCTGTCTTTGTGGAGTCTGATCTGGTGTCTGTCTTTGTGGAGTCTGATCTGGTGTCTGTTTTTGTGGAGTCTGATCTGGTGTCTGTCTTTGTGGAGTCTGATTTGGTGTCTGTCTTTGTGGAGTCTGATCTGGTGTCTGTCTTTAGGGAATCTGATCTGGTGTCTGTCTTTGTGGAGTCTGATCTGATGTCTGTCTTTAGATGTTTGGTCTGAGGTGGGTCTTAAGAATGTTTGGTCTAGGGTAGGTCTTTAGAGGGTTTGGTCTAGAGTAGGTCTTTGGAGGGTTTGGCCTAGGGCCTGCCTTTACCAGGTCTGGTCTGGAGTCTGTTTTTAGGGGGTCTGGTCTGTGGTCTGTATTTATTATGAGAGGTCTAGTCTAGGTTTTTTTTTAGAAGATCCAGGCTTTGACTTTAGGTTTGCGCTGAGGTCTGTCTTTAGGGAGTCTGATCTGGTGTCTGTCTTTAGAGGTTTGTTCTGGGGTAGGCCTTTACGGGGTTTTGTCTAGGGCCTGTCTTTAGCAGATCTGGTCTGGAGTCTGTATTTATTATGAGAGGTCTAGTCTAGGGTTTTGTTTTTAGAAGATCCAGGCTTTGATTTTAGAAGGTTTTCTCTAGGGTCTGTCTTTAGAGAGTCTGATCTGGTGTCTGTCTTTAGAGGTTTGGTCTGGGGTAGGTCTTTAGAGGTTTGGTCTGGGGTAGGTCTTTAGAGGATTTGGTCTGGAGTCTGTTTTTAGGGGGTCTGGTCTGTGGTCTGTATTTATTATGAGAGGCCTAGTCTAGAGTTTTGTTTTTAGAAGATATAGGCTTTGTCTTTAGAAGGTTTGCTCTAGGGTCTGTCTTTAGAGAGTCTGATCTGATTGGGTCTGTTTTTAAGTGGTCCAATGTGTGGTCATTATTAATTTAGAAAGCCTAGGAGTCTGTTTTCAGGGGGTCTATTCAGTATTCTGTCTTTGGGAGATCTAATCTAGGGTCTTTTCTTTAGGAAGTCTGTTCTAGGGCCGGTCTTTCTTGTGGTGTCTGTCTGATAGTAATGTGTATTTATTTAGGGGTCTGTATAACTTTAGGAAATCTATTATAAGGTCTATTCTTAGGCCTGGTCTGAGGTCCATCTTTAAGAGATCTGGTCTATGGTCTGTCTTTAGGAAATCTAGTCTAGGGTCTGTCTTTAGGAGATCTAGTCTAGGGTCTGTCTTTAGGAAATCTAGTCTAGGGTTTGTCTTTAGGAGATCTAGTCTAGGGTCTGTCTTTAGGAGATCTTGTCTAGGGTCTGTCTTTAGGGGATCTAGACTAGGGTCTGTCTTTAGGAGATCTGGCCTACAGTCTGTCTTTAGGGGATCTAGTCTAGGGTCTGTCTTTAGGAGATCTGGCCTAGGGTCTGTCTTTAGGGGATCTAGTCTAGGGTCTGTCTTTAGGGGATCTAGTCTAGGGTCTGTCTTTAGGAGATCTGGCCTAGGGTCTGTCTTTAGGGGATCTAGTCTAGGGTCTGTCTTTAGGAGATCTGGTCTAGGGTCTGTCTTTAGGAGATCTAGTCTAGGGTCTGTCTTTAGGAGATCTAGTCTAGGGTCTGTCTTAAGGAGATCTGGTCTAGGGTCTGTCTTTAGGAGATCTAGTCTAGGGTGTGTCTTTAGGAGGTCTGGTCTAGGGTCTGTCTTTAGGGGATCTAGTCTAGGGTCTGAATTTAGAGGGTCACGTCTGGAGCCTGTATTAGGGAGATAACATCTTTCTTTAACGGGCTGGTCTGGGGTCTGTATTATCTAAAGAGGTCTAGTCTAGGGTCTGCGATTAGGGGTCTGGTCTGTGCTATCTATTTATTAAGGGAGTGTGGGGTATTACTTTAGAAGGCCTAGTCTAAAGTCTATCTTTAGGAGGTCTGGTCTGGGGTCTATCTTTAGAGGATCTGGTTTAGGGTCTTGTCTAAGTTCTATTATTTTAGAAGGTCTAGTCTAGTTTCTATGTTTAGTGGTCTGAACTGGAGTCTTTTATAAGGTTTTTTTTAATTTTTTTTAGACGGGGTCTGTATTATTATTTGTATTAGGGATCGACCGATATTGTTTTTTAGGGCCGATACCGATAATCTGTGTACTTTCCGGCCGATAGCCGATAACTTATACCGATATTCCGGTATAAATTATCGGCTATTTCATCCACCCCCTCCCCCCCTGCCAAGAGACGGCCGCTGCCCCCCCCTGCCAAGAGACCGCCGCTGCCCGCTTCTCTCCCCCTGCCAGTCCTGCTTTTAACCACCGCCGCTGCCCCCATTGCCTCCTCCATCCCCGGTTTTATAATTACCTATTCCTGGGGCCCAGGGTCCGCGCTACTTCTGGCTCCGGCGGCGTCCTGAGGTGTCACTGTGTGCACTGATGGTGACGTCACGTTGAGGACGTCACTCGTCATTGTGAAATGCAGGGCGCCGCAGGAGCCAGAAGTAGCGCGGACCCCGGGAACAGGTAATTATAAAACCGGGGATGGGGAAGCAATGGGGCAACGGCGGCGGTGCGGGGTGCGGTTCGGGGCGCGCGGGGCATTATCGGCAAGGTAATTGCCGATACCGATAATGCCCAAAATTGTGATTATCGGCCAAACCAATAATCGGTTGATTCCTAATATGTATTTGGCCTATCTTTAGGCGTCTGGTCTGGGGTCTGTTTTTAGCAGATCTGATCTAGGCTCTGTGTTAATATTGTCTTATTAAGGTCCTGGTCTGGTGACTATTTTGGGGGGGCTATCCCTAACAGTATTATGTATCCACCAGCAGTGTGCTAGGATATGTAATAGGCTATAGGAATCTTGTGCAGTTCCTACCATATGATGACTGGGGTCACTGGGTCCTGTGCCAGCTTTGGGCTGGTTGGTACCTGACGCAGTGACACTACCTACCCAGTAGACTGAGGGATACAGCTATACATACAGTACCGTGGTCTTTCCTTATGTTATGGCACCAAATGTGGGCCAGTAGCGCCCCCTAGATTATAAACCACACGGGTGGCACATCCCAAGGGCCCGGACATGACCGGGTGAATGTATAAATATAGGCAGAAGGTGAGGGAGAAGTGGGGGAGGCTTCCTCATTGGCTCCATTATTGGAGTTTATATTTACCTAGTTAATAGGATTATGAAGTTGGTTCAGGCCGACAGCCAGCGCCCCGAGCCAAATCCAGGATTGTTGTGGTTGGGCTTTTGTCTTTTCATTATGTGTTGTATTCATTTTTGTTATGTAAGGAGGCCAAAAATCTCATCACCGCAACCACATCACCAGCCCGGGCCTTCATCCATAGCTGTAGAACACACAGTGCTGAAAGGGTGGGAGGTAAGTACTTCTACAACGGAATGTAGATTATATATAAGATATATGTGTGTGATAGGTCCCATCCAAAGTGAGGACACCTCCGTGTGGGGGGTGGGGAACACCATTAAAACGTGAGCTAAGATATGAAATAGATATGTTATAGACAGAGAGACAGATAGATAGATATGAAATAGATAGATAGATATGAGATAGATATGAGATAGATATGAGATAGATATGAGATAAATAGATATGAGATAGATAGATATGAGATAGAGAGATATGAGATAGATAGATATGAGATAGATAGATATGAGATAGACAGAGAGACAGATAGATAGATAGATATGAGATAGATAGATAGATAGATAGATATGAGATAGATAGATAGATATGAGATAGATAGATATGTTATAGACAGAGAGATAGATAGATAGATAGATAGATAGATATGAGATAGATAGATAGATAGATATGAGATAGATAGATAGATAGATAGATAGATATGAGATAGATAGATAGATATGCGATAGATAGATATGAGATAGATAGATAGATATGAGATAGATATGAGATAGATAGATATGAGATAGATCTGAGATAGATATGAGATAGATAGATAGATAGATATGAGATAGATAGATATGAGATAGATAGATATGAGATAGATAGATATGAGATAGATAGATATGAGAGATAGATAGATATGAGATAGAGAGATATGAGATAGATAGATATGAGATAGACAGAGAGACATAGATAGATAGATAGATATGAGATAGATAGATAGATAGATATGAGTTAGATAGATAGATATGAGATAGATAGATATGTTATAGACAGAGAGATAGATAGATAGATAGATATGAGATAGATAGATAGATAGATAGATATGAGATAGATAGATAGATAGATATGAGATAGATAGATAGATAGATAGATATGAGATAGATAGATAGATAGATATGAGATAGATAGATAGATAGATATGAGATAGATAGATATGAGATAGATAGATATGAGATAGATATGAGATAGATAGATATGAGATAGATATGAGATAGATAGATATGAGATAGATAGATATGAGATAGATAGATATGAGATAGATAGATATGAGAGATAGATAGATATGAGAGATAGATAGATATGAGATAGATAGATATGAGATAGATAGATAGATATGAAATAGATAGATAGATAGATAGATATGAGATAGATAGATATGAGATAGATAGATATGAGATAGATAGATATGAGATAGATAGATAGATAGATAGATAGATATGAAATAGATAGATAGATAGATATGAGATAGATAGATATGAAATAGATAGATATGAGATAGATAGATATGAGATAGATATGAGATAGATAGATAGATATGAAATAGATAGATATGAGATAGATAGATATGAGATAGATGGAAGCACCCTAGTTGGGAAACCCTGAGATAGAGTGTAATAGATGGACTGGGACCCTCATCAGACGTTGTCTCTTTAAGTAGGTGCTTGTCTGGGACCTCACTTTAGCCTCTTTGGTTTTCCCATTATGGGTTTATATTGGGGGCTGATCTTACTGGGACAGCTCTTCACATAGTGCCGGAGGCAGACATACCATACAGAGGTCACATTTTATGAGGTCCATAAGTGCGGAGCCCAAGACTACTCAGGAAAAATGATTATCTACGGAGAGGAATTCATGAGAGCACGCAGAGCATTCAAGTGCTTAAGATGTGAGATCCAACACCCCGATAACCTTTCCTTCCCCTCCGCCTCCACATCACTCCGCCTCTAGACCAGTGTTTCCCAATCAGGGGACCTCCAGCTTTTGCAAAACTACAACTCCCATCATGCCCGGACAGCCGTTGGCTGTCCGGGCATGCTGGGAGTTGTAGTTTTGCAACATAAAATATCACCTCTGTATGGTAGTGATTGCCCTATCCTGTCTGCATTTCCCATTTGCAAAGAGAGGGTGTGGAGTATGATCACTGCACCTGGTCATCTAATTAGGCTGCTGGTGCTGGAGATCACCCAGGCGAACTGATTAGACTCATAAGTGGGTTGGGGTCACATTATGTGCAGTTTGGATGCATTTTCTTATTCAAAGTTAGTTCTTTAGAGGTATATTGCCATGAGGAGAGAGTGATTTGACCTATAATAACAATTAAGCTGTTTTATGAAGGTTTGATGTCTTAAGGCATTACTGCATTTTGGCTGTTTCTGCTATAATTCTCGAAAAATTGCTGTAAAAATTACGTGTTAACTGTAATTTGCACAATCATGGTAAAATGGTGTATTTTGCCATGATTTGGGGACAATCGCTGCAAAAAACTGAAAAAAACACAGGATAAAAATAGTGGGAACACAGCCTTGGGAGAGATGTATAAATACTATTCATCCTGATCTCATAGCGATAGCAGCAGTATACAGATAGAGCTGGAGGGGAGGTGTACAACTACTATATATCCTGATCTCATAGAGATAGCAGCAGTATACAGATAAAGCTGGAGGGGAGGTGTACAACTACTATATATCATGATTCCATATAGATAGCAGCAGTATACAGATAGAGCTGGAGGGGATATGTATAACTTCTATATATCCTGATCCTATAGAGATAGCAGCAGTATACAGATAAAGCTGGAGGGGAGGTGTATAACTACTATATATCCTGATCCCATAGAGACAGCAGCAGTATACAGATAGAGCTGGAGGGGAGGTGTATAACTACTATATATCCTGATCCCATAGCAATAGCAGCAGCAGTATACAGAAAGAGCTGGAGGAGAGGTGTATAACTACTATATATAAATATATATATATATATATATATATATATATATATATATATATATATATCCTTATCCTATAAAGATTGCAGCAGCAGTATACAGATAAAACTGGAGGGGAGGTGAATAACTACTATATATACTGATCCCATAGCAATAGCAGCAGCAGTATACAGAAATAGCTGGAGGAGAGGTGTATAACCACTATATATATATATCCTTATCCTATAAAGATTGCATCAGCGGTATACAGATAAAGCTGGAGGGGAGGTGTATAACTACTATATATCCTGATCACATAGAGACAGCAGCAGTATACAGATACAGCTGGAGGGGAGGTGTATAACTACCATATATCCTGATCCCATAGCAATAGCAGCCGCAGTATACAGAAAGAGCTGGAGGAGAGGTGTATAACTACTTATATATATATATATCTCCTTATCCTATAAAGATAGCAGCAGCAGTATACAGATCAAGCTGGAAGGGGAGGGGTCTGGGAGCTGCCAGGAAATTCCGATAGGTGATGATGTCATCCTGTAGTTCACAGGAAGTCAGCTGACCCCAGGCTGATCACTTCCTCTGACACATTAAACACTGTGACTTTTTATGGGTGGTATTGGTGATCACGTGACCCAGTTACAGCAATGGAATGCATGGATGCAGCTATTCTGGAATAAAACAGGTGATGCAGTAAGACAAGGGATGGTGATAGAGCATGATATGGGCATATAAAAATTTGGTCTGGTGCTTGTAAAGGAGACTAACCACGTTCTTCACACAAGTTATATGATCGATGTGTTCACCGTGTGTAAGGTTATGTAACCTAATAAAATGATATCGAGGAATACTCAACATAAAAAGAATAAAACGTTTGCCTACTTGGTTATGGTTTCTTTGTAGCGAAAAAAATAAAAGAACTGTGTGCTACAAAACAATAGTAAACAGTCGGCGACCTTTACGGAGATGTTTTTAGTGGAATTACTGATAATACCATGCGGGTTATTACCATAGAGGGGTTGTTTGGTTAAGAAAACAACTGACCGCTGGGGCCCCCTGTGATCTCCTGTATGGGGCCCCGGCTCGCTGGTCAGATAGCGGCGGCCGACATGCCCCCTCAATACAGCGCTATGGCAGAGCCGGAGATTGCCGAAGACAGCGCTCTGGCTCTCCCATAGTAGGGGGGCGTGTCAGCTGTCGGGGCCCCATACAGGAGATCGCGGGGGACCCCAGCGGTCGCCCGCCCCCCCCTGCGATCTGAAACTTAGCCCCTATGCTTATTATAGGTTTTTTTTAGCACTGGATAACTCCTTTAAATTCTGAACGCTGGGTGCGAGCTGTGGGGTCGTGATGTCACGGCCACGCCCCTCGTGACGTCACGGCCAAGCCCCTTCAATGCAAGTCTATAGGAGGGGGCGTGACAGCCGTCACGCCCCCTCCTATAGACTTGCATTGAGGGGGGCGCGTGGCCGTGACGTCAAGACCCCCGCAAGGCCGCACCCAGCGTTCGGAGTTAAATGTTCCAAACGCTGGGGCAGCGGAGTACCACTTTAACAGGTGGATCCTGTGGATAAGTAAAGGTTAATTCAGGGTACCCCTTTATTAGAGGGAGTCTTCTGTTTAGGATAGGGTTTGTTCGAAGGGGACAATAAAGATCTCGAAGATCAATATAGAGCTAATTTGCCTATTTTTCTCCCAGAGTGCATTGCCAAGTGGAAGTCTCCCCAAGGAGAAACAGTATCCCCGGAAGACAGGCCTGTGGCCCTCAGCACCTCAGTAGACGGGAAACAAAATACACAGCTTATTATTTTTATTTATTTATTTGCAGATGCAGGTACAGTGGACACAGAGAGGGCCCTGCCCACGAGGGCTAACAATCTACAAGGGGAGGGGCACAGCCGGTCATCTGTAAGCAGGGGAGGAAGCGGTTGTTCATACAGTAAGACAATGGTGGCCGGGTTATTGTAGGCTGTCCTGATGGTCCCTCAGGTCTCTTTTGAAGGGCCTGATGTTGGGTAAAAAATTGGATATTTTGGGATTCCAATGTGTAGGGAAGCACAGGAGAAGTCTTGGAGATGGTTGTACGGGTTAAGGACACTGTGAGAGCACAGGTGGAGGTCTTGAGAGGATCAGAGATTACGTGAGGGGCGGTATGGGGAGATCAGGTCAGAGATGTATGGGGGGGGGGGGGGGGACAGGCTGTGGACAGCCTTGTATGTCATGGTGAATAGCTTAAAGAGTACCTGACACCAAATAAAACTTTTAATATATTGTTCCTTGTGTAATTAGAAGACATTACATGTTTAAAATGTAATAGAAAAAATGGCCACTAGGTGGCTCTGTTCTGTTCCCTGCCACAATTAATACAGTGAGTTTGGTCTCTTCCCAGCCTGGCAGGAGTCCAAACTCAGGAAGTGTTTCTCTGCACTGAGCTTGATTGACAGCTGCACAGAAAGTGAAAGCTCCACAGATTCTCAAAGAAAGCCACACGGACTGACAGCTGAAGGAGAGCCTCACTGAAATCTGCACAGACTGAAACATGAACAGAGCTTGAGGTCTCCTATTCATCACAGTGCTGCAACAATGTGAGGGCGGAAGTGGTCCCCCAGCAGGCTTCAGTGATGTCATGCCTGCTGGGAAATGCCCATTTTCTCCTGCTGGGAGATTGCACTATGTGAGCAAGAAGAAATGTATGATACACAGCTTCTTAAAGCTCTGAAATTGTTTTTAAGGGCAGGAGGGGTGTTAGGAGTAGTTAGGGAACATAGCCTGAGGTACGAAAGGAAGGTGATGGTCAGCTCACCCAGAACGACCCACTGCGACCCGGACAGGTGCGGACCTCACGAAGGCAAATAGATGAAAGGAAGAAGTCCAGCGCGGTATATTCAAAGCAGGTTGTGCGGTTTATTATAACAAGCACGCAGTACACAATGAATGCATGATGGTGACGCGTTTCGTCCGGATGCCACCGGCCAAAATGCGTCACCATCATGCATTCATTGTATACTGCGTGCTTGTTATAATAAACTGCACGACCTGCTTTGAATATACCGCTCTGGACTTCTTCCTTTCTTCTAATAGCCTGAGGTAGTTGAGAACACTTTATTTGGTGACAGGTACTTTTAAAATTAAATTCATTCGGCAGCGGTTAGCCAATGAAGAGACTGGCACAGGGAAGAGGCAGACGAGGGGCGAGGGGAGAGGTGGATGAGTCACGGCAGCAGAGCTGAGGATGGAGTGGAAGGGAGCAAGAGTGAGGCTACAGAGGGGGATGTTGCAGTGGCCCATGCGGGAGATGATGAGGGCGTGTACCAGGAGTTTGGTGGAGTCAATGTTGAGGAATGAGCAAATTTGAGAAGTAATTTTGAAGTAAAGGCAGGGGGGGGGGGGTCTGGATGTGTGGTTTGAAAGAAGGTGCAGAGTTGAAGGTGACCCGAAGGCAGTGGCCTTGTGGGACTGGGGAAAGAGTGGAGCCATTGACTGTGATTGGTAGATTGGGGGGGGGGGGGGGCTTGAGAAAGACGAGGGAGAGTCAATGAAAGAACAATATGGTATGTTGGAGAGAATTCCGTATATACGGTGGTCACCAAGGCTGTAAGTACCGGGTGAAGCAGAGGAAGCATCAGACACATGGCCTCTGTTTCCAGCTCTAACATAAGCTATTAGCATTTGGAACAATTCGCTTGTATCGTGTTCCCAAAGTGAAATGTAATCCTCTGTAAACCTTATTTACTCACTGTGTAGTCACCGCGAGGACTGGCTGCCAACCTGCGCTTAGATATATTAGATGAGTACATATTCCATGTTGACTTAGCAGAGGCAAGTGCTCCGGCATCCAGTGCTCGGGGCGTAATGACTATTTAACTGCAGGAGATTGTGGAGAACGGATCATTCCGGATCTCGACTTCATTATTAGCCTACAACCATTAGGTTAACACCTCGATGGGATGAAATATGGGGGGGTGCAAATAATTCCAATAGATGCTCATTATATACCTGGGGTTAAAGGGGTACTCCGCCCCTAGACATCTTATCCCCTAACCAAAGGATAGGTAATAAAATGTCTGATTGGACCCCCGCGATCTTGGCTGCGGCACTCCAGACATCCGGTGCACGGAGTGAACTTCGCTGCATGCCGGATGACTAGCGATGCGGGGCGGAGGCTCGTGACATCACAGCCACGCCCCCTCAATGCCAGTCTATGGGAGGGGGCGTGACGGCCGTCACGCCCCTCCCATAGACTTGCATTGAGGGGGCGTGGCCATGACGCCACAAGCGGGGCAGGGCTGTGACATCGCGGCCACGTGCATGGGATGTGTGGGGTGCCGAAGCCAAGATCGCGGGGGTCCCGCCACTGGGATAGGGGATAAGATGTCTAGGGGTGGAGTACCCCTTTAAGTCCTTTAATGTAACTCTTAAAGGTATCTGTTATTTCTTGTAGAGATTCACACAGTCTTATAAGCCATGCAATGCTCCATGGGAAAAAGCTATGTAAATGATCTCTCCTCCAGAAGAAAGCTGCCTCTCTAGTGCCACCTATTCAAGGCACCTACACTGTAAGTCAATATTTGACCCATTAAAGTGCCTTAAAGGGGCACTCCGCCCCTGGACATCTTATCCCCTATACAAAGGATAGGGGCTAAGATGTCTGATCGCTGCTGGGACCCCCGCGATCTCCAGTGGTGTTGACGTCACGCCCCCTTATTCATGTCTGTGGGAGGGGGCGTGACGCTCGAGAAAGATGTCTAGGGGCCGGGTACCCCTTTAAAGCATGACTACAGATTTTGTCCAAGCCAGAATGTCCCCCAAAAATGGGAGAGGGCCTGTCTTTATACAGGTATAGAGCAGGGTGCTGGTTTGGTTTGACAAGAGACATTTGATGTACCTCTAGGAGAGACTGTTTCTCCTTGTGAAGACTCTCAGCTGACATGGGGAGTCAGGCAATGCTCCATGGGAAAAGGGTATGTTAACACACCTCCCCTCCCAACTTTATCTGTATACTGCTGCTATCTCTATGGGATCCGGATATATAGTAGTTATAAACCTCCCCTCCAGCTCTATCTGTATACTGCTGCTGCTATCTCTATAGGATCAGGATATATATTAGTTATTCACCTCCGCTCCAGCTCTATTTGTATACTGCTGCTATCTCTATGGGATCAGGATATATAGTAGTTATACACCACTCTTCCAGCTCTATCTGTATACTGCTGCTATCTCTATGGAATCAGGATATATATTATTCATACACCTGCTCTAAGGCTGCGTTCACACGTTGCCTTTTTGCTATTTATTTCTGTTTTTGCCTTGATTTTTTTGTGGCCCAAAAATGGTGCCATTTACCATAATTCGGCAACACGCCGTAAAAACTTTGTAAAACCGCTGAAAAAACACAGCTGCCTGAAGGTAAAAACTTCTCAGTTGTCATTATAGGCCAAATTACTTTCTACTTGTGGTAATATTTCTCTAAAAAAAACAAAAAAAAACGCACTATTAATAAGAAAATGTATCAAAGCTACACATAATGTGAACTGACCCCAACCCACTTATGAGTCTAATCGGTTCACCTGGGTGACCTTCAGCCTAATGAGATGACCAGGTGCAGTGATCAAACATCACACCCTCTCTGCAAAGCCAGAGGGATTATGGGAAATGTATGTAGCATTAGGAAATTATTTCAGTGATGGCATTGCATATCAGCATGGCTGAAATCTCCATGCCTGCCACATCAGATAAAACAGGTAAGCACAAGGCGTACACAAGAACCAAGAGAATTATTCTCTAATAAGCAGAATAGGCTACATTTATCATGTATCCACAGTACCCAGCACAGTGTTTCCCAACCAGGGTGCCTCCAGCTGTTGCAAAACAACAACTCCCAGCATGCCCGGACAGCCATCGGCTGTCCGGGCATGCTGGGAGTTGTAGTTTTGCAACAGCTGGAGGCACCCTGGTTGGGAAACACTACCCCAATAGAGGGTAATGATCCTTATCCGCTGTGGTTTTCCTGATTGAGTTGTTAACCATCTTAGCACGAAACGCGGCGCGCTCCCATCTCCGCTACCTGCCACTAAGTACATTTGCGCAGTTTGCTTTTAATTCATTATCCATGAATAATTCTCTTTTTTTTTTTTTTTTTTTTTTTTAATCCCCAGAGTAATCCCCCTGACTAGATTTCACGCGGCGGATGAGGCAGCGCAGACAGCCGGTAAATAGGCCTCACCCGCAGATGACAGCGGGTAATGAGCGCCTCCATAGCTGCCATGATATACACGTACAGCAAGAACGACGTCGCACATTCAAAAGTGGCTTTTTTTTTTTTTTTTTTTATAACCCCCCCCCCCTCCCATTTCGTCTTCACGCATTTCAAGTCTTTTCAAGTGACAAGGAGAAGAACGCTGAAGCAGAAATGGTCGAATTTCTTTCCCATTAAGGGAACGTAATTGTTGTCACAAGCCCAAGATCTGAACGAAGGGTTTAAAGAAAGCCATTAGGAATCATTACGCCTATCGGCGCCCGTCCGGGGGTTTTTATCCGCATCGATAATGAAGCTGGTTCGGGTCAATCTTCATTTTAAAGGCCTAGTGGAGTGTTTATGTGATGGAATCTCCCGCTTATTGGCTATGTTTTTTATTTTTTTATGTCGTATGCTGGGGGTACACAGTGACAAAGGGTATGAAGACTTCTGCAAAATGTTAATGCTAAATGATAATGATCAAAAAATAACGATTTATAATAATAAATAATATTATAAAATAATAATATTACATATAAATATTATATTATTATTATTAAATTTAAAATATAACATTATGTTAATGATAAATGATAATGCTAAAATGATAATGATCAAATAATAACAATTTATAATAATAAATAATATTATAAAATAAAAATATTACATATAATTATATTATTACTATTAAATTTAAAATATAACATTATGTTAATGCTAAATGATAATGATAAAATGATAATGATCAAATAATAACGATTTATAATCATAAATAATATTATAAAATAATAATATTACATCTAAATATTTTATTATTATTATTACATTTAAAATATAACATTATGTTAATACTAAATGATAATGCTAAAATGATAATGATCAAATAATAACGATTTATAATAATAAATAATATTATAAAATAATATTACATATAAATATTATATTATTATTACTATTAAATTTAAAATATAACATTATGTTAATGCTAAATGATAATGATCAAATAATAACAATTTATAATAATAAATAAATAATATTACATATAAATATCATATTATTATTAAATTTAAAATATAACATGTTAATGCTAAATGATAATGCTAAAATGATAATGATCAAATAATAACCATTTATAATAATAATTAATATTATAACATAATAATATTATTACACATAAATATTATATTATTTAAAAATATAATATTAATTTATTATTATTATGAACATATTATAAAATATGATATTACTATTTATTATAATCCTTGTTATTACTATTAATAATGATGATAATATTAATAACATAAATATAATATTTTATATTAACAATAGTAACAATGCTAATATAATTTATGATAATAATAATAGTAACATATATTTTTGCAATAATAATAAGACATTTTATGATAATTATATTTTATATTTTGTAATAATACATTATATATACATATTTTTTTTTCTACATAATTATAAATATTATGAATATTTTTATTTTATCATAATAATACAACAATATATAAAATCATCTTAACACCTTAAGGATGAGGCGAGTTTTCATCTTTGCGTTTTCGTTTTTTTTTTATTCCTCGCCTTCTAATAGTCAGAGCGCTTTCAATTTTCCACCCATTGGCAGCTTTTTTTTCCGATTATTCTTTGTAATGACATCACTTATTTTACCACAAAAATCTAAAAAAAAATGATTTGTGGGGCAAAGTAAAAAAAAAACATAAAACATAATTTTGCTACTTTTGGAGCAAGTAATTGCTAATCAGTGTACGTCACAGCTGAAATGACATTTTCTCTTTATTCTTTAGGTCCCTACGATTACAATGATACCCTTTTTGTATAGGTTTTGTTTTATTTTGCTACTTTGAAAGAATTACTACTTTTTGTTCCAAAATCTGTATGCTGAAATTTGTCCTCTTCTGACCCATATAACTCTTTTATTTTTCCGTATATGGGGCTGTTTCAGGGGTCATTTTTAGCTCTGTTATCTGTAGTTTTGATCACACGGCTGCCACGCCCCTTCCCATGGACTTGCATTGAGGGGCGTGGCGTGCCATCACGCCACGCCCCCTCAATGCAAGTCCATGGGAAGGGGCGTGGCGGCCGTGTGATCAAAACTCTAAAAGAATGCCGGGTGTTGCACAGAAATTGCGGGGGTCTCGCCACTGGGACCCTCGGGATCAAACATCTTATCCCCTATCCTTTTTTGGCATCAGTTGATTTACAAAAAAAAATAAAAATTCCACAGGAGAACCCTTTAAAGGGGTACTCCGCTGCTCAGCGTTTGGAACAAAATGTTCCGAATGTTGGAGCCGGCACCAGGAGCTCGTGACATCATATCCCCGCCCCCTCATGATGTCACGCCCGCCTCTCAATACAAGTCTATGGGAGGGGGCGTGACTGCCGTCACGCCCCCTCCCATAGACTTGCATTGAGGGGCGGGGCGTGACATGAGGGGGCGGGGATATGATGTCACGAGCTCCCGGCGCCGGCTCTAAGCATTCTGAACAGTTTGTTCCAAACGCTGAGCAGCGGAGTACCCCTTTAATATATGAACTTGGTTTTCGGAATCTGCTGATACCACAGGACACATTTATGGAGTACAGGCCTCAGAAAGTAATAATAAAGGGGGGCACTTACATACGACACACCACCCTGCAGAGTCAATCAGCTTTGTACAATGGTTTCAATCACTTTCTGAACGTTCCTTACACTGAATGGAAATGAAAGGAGCGGCGCTCCAGGACATCACAGGAAATGTGGACGTATTCACCCATTGTGTACAAGGCGGCATTCACCTCCTCAATGGAGCCATATGAAAGCATATACATTACAAAGAATTCTCTACATTGTATACAAACCAGGGGATAGAGAAATCAACAGGTGAAGGCATTCACAGATAGAAATGTAATAAATGGTCAGATAAAGGGACACGAGAAAGGGTTTGTTCCCTTAGTTGCTGCAGGTTTGAGATCTGGTGAGTGTGGAGGCCATTGGACTCATGTGACCTCATTGTCCTGTATGAGATGATGTCATGTGACCTCATTGTCCTGTATGAGATGACGTCATGTGACTTCATTGTCCTGTATGAGATGATTTCATGTGACCTCATTGTCCTGTATGAGATGATTTCATGTGACCTCATTGTCCTGTATGAGATGATGTCATGTGACTTCATTGTCCTGTATGAGATGATTTCATGTGACCTCATTGTCCTGTATGAGATGATGTCATGTGACCTCATTGTCCTGTATGAGATGACGTCATGTGACTTCATTGTCCTGTATGAGATGATTTCATGTGACCTCATTGTCCTGTATGAGATGATTTCATGTGACCTCATTGTCCTGTATGAGATGATGTCATGTGACCTCATTGTCCTGTATGAGATAATGTCATGTGACCTCATTGTCCTGTATGAGATGATGTCATGTGACCTCATTGTCCTGTATGAGATGATGTCATGTGACCTCATTGTCCTGTATGAGATGATGTCCTGTGACCTCACTGTCCTGTATGAGATGATGTCATGTGACCTCACTGTCCTGTATGAGATGGTCATGTGACCTCATTGTCCTGTATGAGATGATGTCATGTGACCTCATTGTCCTGTATGAGATGATGTCATGTGACCTCATTGTCCTGTATGAGATGATTTCATGTGACCTCATTGTCCTTTATGAGATGATGTCATGTGACCTCATTGTCCTGTATGAGCTGTCATGTGACCTCATTGTCCTGTATGAGATGATATCATGTGACCTCATTGTCCTGTATGAGATGATGTCATGTGACCTCATTGTCCTGTATGAGATGATGTCATGTGACCTCATTGTCCTGTATGAGATGATATCATGTGACCTCATAGTCCTGTATAAGATTATGTCATGTGACCTCATTGTCCTGTATGAGATGATGTCATGTGACCTCTGTATGAGATGATGTCATGTGACCTCATTGTCCTGTATGAGATGATGTCATGTGACCTCATTGTCCTGTATGCGATGATGTCATGTGACCTCATTGTCCTGTCTGAGATGATGTCATGTGATCTCATTGTCCTGTCTGAGATGATGTCATGTGACCTCATTGTCCTGTATGAGATTACGTCATGTGACCTCATTCTCCTGTATGAGATGATGTCATGTGACTTCATTGTCCTGTATGAGATGATGTCATGTGACCTCATTGTCCTGTATGAGATGACATCAGGTAACCTCATTGTTCTGTATGAGATGATGTAATGTGACCTCACTGTCCTGTATGAGATGATGTCATGTGACCTCATTGTCCTGTATGAGATGATGTCATGTGACCTCATTGTCCTGTATGAGATGATGTCATGTGACCTCATTGTCCTGTATGAGATGATGTCATGTGACATGGGGCATTATCCTGCTGGAAGTATCATCAGAAGATACAGGGGACACTGTGGTCATAAAGGGACGGACATGGTCAGTAACAATACTCAGGTAGACTGTGGTGTTTATACCAGGATCAATTGGTACTAAGGGGCCCGAAGTGTCTAGAAAATGTCCCCCGCACCATTACACCCCCACCAGCCTGAACCTGATACAAGGCAGGATGGATCCATGCTTTATGTTGTTTACACCAAATTTGGACCCTGTCAACAAAATGTCACAGCTTAAATGGAGACTCATCAGACCAGACAACGTTCTTCCAGTCTCCATTGTCCAGTTTTGGTGCCTGTGTGAATTGTAGCCTCAGTTTCTTGTTCTTAGCTGACAGGAGTGGCCCCAGGTATGGTCTTCTGCTGCTGTAGCCCATCCGCTACATTAGATGTGTTGTGTGGTCAGAGATGGTAATCAGCAGAACTTGGGTGTAACCAGTGATTATGTGAGTTACTGTTACCTTTCCATCATCTTGAACTAGTCTGCCCATTCTCCTTTCACATCAACAAGATATTTTCCTCCCCACAACAAGCGCTCCCTGAATAATTTTCTCTTTTTTTTTTGTCACATTCTCTGCAAACCCTAGAGATGGTTGTGGGTGAAATACTCAGACCGGCCCGTCTGGTACCAACAACCATGTCATGTTCAAAGTCACTTAAATCCTCTTTCTTTCCCATTCTGATGCTCGGTTTGAACTTTAGTGAATTGTCTTGACTGCGTCTTAATGCCTAAATGCATTGAGCCGCTGCCATGTGATTGGCTGATTAGTTATTTGTAATAACAAGCTGTGGCAAGGGTGTGATGAGGGCAGATGTTATTACCCTTGGGGCAGATGGCATAAACCCCTTGTATTCGTGACGCCAGGGTGTGGTTTTACCTCTACACCACCCGAAGGTATGGCCGCTGGGCTAGGCACAGGGCAAATAATGACTCCGACGTTAAGTTATGGAACAATGGCAGCTTTACTGAGGCAGGCAGGTGTAATAGTCTTGACAGCTCAGTTAGGCCTAAAGAGGTCACCAGTGACTTCAGAGACTCTAGGCCCATGCTGACTGTATACAGACTGTTCTTGACTGACTTGACTAGATTGACTTCACCCTGTATCTTACCAGGTTTTGACGTTCACCTGTGGGGTACTGGATTAGAGGAAGCGGGGCTGCACAGTAGGCCTTGGGTCTCCTCAGGACACCAGACACTCTCTCAGGACTTGACCTCACTGCACTGACCTCAGAACTCCAAGAGACTGAACTAGCTCCTCCCAGGGTTTATATGGGGGAGACTCTGGAGGGGTCCCATAGGTCACCCTATAAGTCACGTGATCACTTGTACCTTCCTTGGGTACAACACATGGCAACAGTGTTTAAAGGCAAATATCAGGGATCGACCGATATTGATTTTTTAGGGCCGATACCGATAATCTGTGAACTTTCAGGCCGATAGCCGATAACTTATAGCGATATTCCGGTATAAGATTTCTCCCCCCCCCCACAGAATCAGCTGCAGATCAATGATTTAAAGCAGGCGCTTTAAATCAATGAACTGCAGCAGCTTTTGCAGGGCCAGAGACCACCGCCGCCACCCGCTTCTCTCCCTCTGCCTGTCCTGTGGTCCTCCTAAGTCCAACCACCACCGCTGCTACCCCCCCCCCCCCCCGGCCTATCCTCTGGCCAGAGAAAGCCACCCGCTTCTCTCCCACTGCCTGTCCTGGGGTCCTGAGTCCAACCACCACCGCCGTTGCACCCCCCTGCCTATCCTCTGGCCATAGACCACTACCGCCCACTTCTCTCCCCCTGCCGGTCCTGAATCAAACCACCGCCGCTGCCCCATTGCCTCCCCCATCCCCGGTTTTATAATTACCTGTTCCCGGGGTCCGCACTACTTCTGGCTCCGGCGGGGCATCCTGAGCTGTCACTGTGCGCACTGACGGTGACGTCGTGTTGAGGACATCACTCGTCATTGCGCAGCGCACAGCACAGCGGGAACAGCTAATTATAAAACCGGGGATGGGGGAGGCAATGGGGCAGCTGCGGCGGTGGTGGCGGTCTCTGGCCGGGGGGGCGTGGTAATTGCCAATACTGATAACGTCCAAAATCGTGAATATCGGACGATAATATCGGCCAAACCGATAATCGGTCGATCCCTAATAACAGAATATATACATTACTATAGACAATATAAGACATAATTAACCAATTACATTTGCAAATGATAAAGAGCGACTCAGGGGCCACCGCAATAGAGTCCGCCTGATAGGACAGCAAGGGTACAGGAGTGCAACTCCTCTACTGGGCCACCACAAAGCGATAGAACAGGTGTAACTAATAAAGTGTAGATAGATAAATAGATAGATAGATAGACATAAGATAGATATAAGATACATAGCTAGATAGAAAGATATGAGATAGATAGATATGAGACAGATAGATATGAGATAGATAGATATGAGATAGATAGAAAGATATGAGATAGATAGATAGATATGAGATAGATAGATAGATATGAGATAGATAGATAGATATGAGATAGATAGATAGATATGAGATAGATAGATAGATATGAGATAGATAGATAGATAGATATGAGATAGATATGAGATAGATAGATATGAGATAGATAGAAAGATATGAGATAGATAGAAAGATATGAGATAGATAGATATGAGATAGATATGAGATAGATAGATATGAGATAGATAGATATGAGATAGATAGATATGAGATAGATATGAGATAGATATGAGATAGATAGATAGATAGATATGAGATAGATACATAGATAGATATGAGATAGATACATAGATAGATATGAGATAGATACATAGATAGATATGAGATAGATACATAGATAGATATGAGATAGATACATAGATAGATAGATATGAGATAGATAGATATGAAATAGATAGATATGAGAGATAGATATGAGATAGATAGGAGATAGATATGAGATAGATGGATATGAGATAGATAGATAGGAGATAGATAGATATGAGATAGATACATAGATAGATAGATATGAGATAGATACATAGATAGATAGATATGAGATAGATAGATAGATAGATAGATATGAGATAGATAGATATGAGATAGATATGAGATAGATAGATAGATGTGAGATAGATAGATATGAGATAGATAGATAGGAGATAGATAGATAGGAGATAGATAGATAGATAGATATGAGATAGATATGAGATAGATAGATAGATATGAGATAGATGGATATGAGATAGATAGATAGATAGATATGAGATAGATAGATAGATATGAGATAGATACATAGATAGATATGAGATAGATACATAGATAGATATGAGATAGATACATAGATAGATATGAGATAGATAGATATGAGATAGATAGATATGAGATAGATAGATATGAGAGATAGATATGAGATAGCTAGATATGAGATAGATAGGAGATAGATATGACATAGATGGATATGAGATAGATAGATAGATATGAGATAGATACATAGATAGATATGAGATAGATACATAGATAGATAGATATGAGATAGATACATAGATAGATATGAGATAGATAGATATGAGATAGATAGATATGAGATAGATAGATATGAGATAGATAGATATGAGATAGATAGATAGATGTCACGATGCCGGCTGGCAGGTAGTGGATCCTCTGTGCCAGAGAGGGATTGGCGTGGACCGTGCTAGTGGACCGGTTCTAAGTCACTACTGGTTTTCACCAGAGCCCGCCGCAAAGCGGGATGGTCTTGCTGCGGCGGTAGTGACCAGGTCGTATCCACTAGCAACGGCTCAACCTCTCTGACTGCTGAAGATAGGCGCGGTACAAGGGAGTAGACAGAAGCAAGGTCGGACGTAGCAGAAGGTCGGGGCAGGCAGCAAGGATCGTAGTCAGGGGCAACGGCAGGAGGTCTGGAACACAGGCTAGGAACACACAAGGAACGCTTTCACTGGCACAATGGCAACAAGATCCGGCGAGGGAGTGAAGGGGAAGTGGAGTATAAATAGGGAGTGCACAGGTGAACACACTAATTGGAACCACTGCGCCAATCAGCGGCGCAGTGGCCCTTTAAATCGCAGAGACCCGGCGCGCGCGCGCCCTAGGGAGCGGGGCCGCGCGCGCCGGGACAGGACAGACGGAGAGCGAGTCAGGTACGGGAGCCGGGGTGCGCATCGCGAGCGGGCGCTACCCGCATCGCGAATCGCATCCCGGCTGGAGACGGTATCGCAGCGCACCGTGTCAGTGGAGCTGCCCGGAGCGCTGCGGTAGCGAGAGAGAAGCGAGCACTCCGGGGAGGAGCGGGGACCCGGAGCGCTCGGCGTAACAATAGATAAGAGATAGATAGATAGATATGAGATAGATAGATATGAGATAGATAGATATAAGATAAATAGATAGATATGATATGAGAGATAGATAGATAGATATGAGATAGATAGATAGGAGATAAATAGCTAGATATGAGATAGATAGATAGATATGAGATAGATAGATATAGGACAGATAAATCGATTATATATGTTGCATTTCTAGGGTTAAAGAGGAACTTCTATCTAATAAAGTGATGGTATACCGCTCGGATATGCTATTATTCATGACTAGTTGGGGAACGACCTCTAAGATCCCGAGAATGACGACACCACAGTCCGGATTCAGTGCTGCGCCCCCGTCATTGTGTAGCAGGACCCGCCAACAGGCTGTGCAGGGATAGACTGGATGCCGCAGCACTAAATCCCGAAGGCCGGACCCTATAAATATAATATGACAGCAGATCCTCACAATATAGTGTCACTATATGAGATGGGAATATCATCCGACCCCTTCAGAAGATCCTGCAGGAAAGCTTGTGTCTCTATGATAAGACCTGACTCCTCAGGACGCACACATATGTTCTATATGTCCAGATCACAGCCGAGAAAATTCCGCAGGGAGCATGTGACCTCCTGATGAGAGCCAGATGGAAAACTGAGCCTGCCAGACTCTGGGAAGAAGTTATAAGAGAAGCCACCGGTTGGCTACAGAACCTGCATCTCCTCATTTCAGCCTCCTGACATGTCACATCCCATAGAGGTGAGGCCTACAGGAGCGCTCCATCCTCCTGACATGTCACATCCCATAGAGGTGAGGCCTACAGCGCTCCATCCTCCTGACATGTCACATCCCATAGAGGTGAGGCCTACAGGAGCGCTCCATCCTCCTGACATGTTACATCCCATAGAGGTGAGGCCTACAGGAGCGCTCCATCCTCCTGACATGTTACATCCCATAGAGGTGAGGCCTACAGGAGCGCTCCATCCTCCTGACATGTCAGATCCCATAGAGGTGAGGCCTACAGGAGCGCTCCATCCTCCTGACATGTCAGATCCCATAGAGGTGAGGCCTACAGGAGTGCTCCATCCTCCTGACATGTCAGATCCCATAGAGGTGAGGCCTACAGTGCTCCATCCTCCTGACATGTCAGATCCCATAGAGGTGAGGCCTACAGGAGTGCTCCATCCTCCTGACATGTCAGATCCCATAGAGGTGAGGCCTACAGCGCTCCATCCTCCTGACATGTCAGATCCCATAGAGGTGAGGCCTACAGCGCACCATCCTCCTGACATGTCAGATCCCATAGAGGTGAGGCCTACAGCGCTCCATCCTCCTGACATGTCAGATCCCATAGAGGTGAGGCCTACAGGAGCGCTCCATCCTCCTGACATGTCAGATCCCATAGAGGTGAGGCCTACAGGAGCGCTCCATCCTCCTGACATGTTACATCCCATAGAGGTGAGGCCTACAGGAGCGCTCCATCCTCCTGACATGTCAGATCCCATAGAGGTGAGGCCTACAGGAGCGCTCCATCCTCCTGACATGTCAGATCCCATAGAGGTGAGGCCTACAGGAGTGCTCCATCCTCCTGACATGTCAGATCCCATAGAGGTGAGGCCTACAGTGCTCCATCCTCCTGACATGTCAGATCCCATAGAGGTGAGGCCTACAGGAGTGCTCCATCCTCCTGACATGTCAGATCCCATAGAGGTGAGGCCTACAGCGCTCCATCCTCCTGACATGTCAGATCCCATAGAGGTGAGGCCTACAGCGCACCATCCTCCTGACATGTCAGATCCCATAGAGGTGAGGCCTACAGCGCTCCATCCTCCTGACATGTCAGATCCCATAGAGGTGAGGCCTACAGGAGCGCTCCATCCTCCTGACATGTCAGATCCCATAGAGGTGAGGTCTACAGTGCTCCATCCTCCTGACATGACAGATCCCATAGAGGTGAGGCCTACAGGAGCGCTCCATCCTCCTGACATGTCAGATCCCATAGAGGTGAGGCCTACAGGAGCGCTCCATCCTCCTGACATGTTACATCCCATAGAGGTGAGGCCTACAGGAGCGCTCCATCCTCCTGACATGTCAGATCTCATAGAGGTGAGGCCTACAGCGCTCCATCCTCCTGACATGTCAGATCCCATAGAGGTGAGGCCTACAGCGCTCCATCCACCTGACATGTCAGATCCCATAGAGGTGAGGCCTACAGCGCTCCATCCTCCTGACATGTCAGATCTCATAGAGGTGAGGTCTACTGGAACGCTCCATCCTCCTGACATGTTACATCCCATAGAGGTGGGGTCTACAGCGCTCCATCCTCCTGACATGTCAGATCCCATAGAGGTGAGGCCTACAGGAGCGCTCCATCCTCCTGACATGTCAGATTCCATAGAGGTGAGGCCTACAGGAGCGCTCCATCCTCCTGACATGTTACATCCCATAGAGGTGAGGCCTACAGGAGCGCTCCATCCTCCTGACATGTTACATCCCATAGAGGTGAGGCCTACAGCGCTCCATCCTCCTGACATGTTACATCCCATAGTGGTGAGGCCTACAGCGCTCCATCCTCCTGACATGTCAGATCCCATAGAGGTGAGGCCTACAGGAGCGCTCCATCCTCCTGACATGTTACATCCCATAGAGGTGAGGCCTACAGGAGCGCTCCATCCTCCTGACATGTTACATCCCATAGAGGTGAGGCCTACAGCGCTCCATCCTCCTGACATGTTACATCCCATAGAGGTGAGGCCTACAGCGCTCCATCCTCCTGACATGTCAGATCCCATAGAGGTGAGGCCTACAGCGCACCATCCTCCTGACATGTCAGATCCCATAGAGGTGAGGCCTACAGCGCTCCATCCTCCTGACATGACAGATCCCATAGAGGTGAGGCCTACAGCGCTCCATCCTCCTGACATGTCAGATCCCATAGAGGTGAGGCCTACAGCGCTCCATCCTCCTGACATGTCTGATCCCATAGAGATGAGGTCTACAGTGCTCCATCCTCCTGACATGTCAGATCCCATAGAGGTGAGGCCTACAGGAGCGCTCCATCCTACTGACATGTCTGATCCCATAGAGGTGAGGCCTACAGCGCACCATCCTCCTGACATGTCAGATCCCATAGAGGTGAGGCCTACAGCGCTCCATCCTCCTGACATGACAGATCCCATTGAGGTGAGGCCTACAGGAGCGCTCCATCCTCCTGACATGTCACATCCCATAGAGGTGAGGCCTATGAGCGCTCCATCCTCCTGACATGTTACATCCCATAGAGGTGAGGCCTACAGGAGCGCTCCATCATCCTGACATGTCAGATCTCATAGAGGTGAGGCCTACAGGAGCGCTCCATCCTCCTGACATGTCACATCCCATAGAGGTGAGGCCTATGAGCGCTCCATCCTCCTGACATGTTACATCCCATAGAGGTGAGGCCTACAGGAGCGCTCCATCCTCCTGACATGACAGATCCCATAGAGGTGAGGCCTACAGCGCTCCATCCTCCTGACATGTCAGATCCCATAGAGGTGAGGCCTACAGGAGCGCTCCATCCTCCTGACATGTCAGATCCCATAGAGGTGAGGTCTACAGGAGCGCTCCATCCTCCTGACATGTCAGATCCAATAGAGGTGAGGCCTACAGGAGCGCTCCATCCTCCTGACATGTCAGATCCCATAGAGGTGAGGCCTACAGCGCTCCATCCTCCTGACATGTTACATCCCATAGAGGTGAGGCCTACAGGAGCGCTCCATCCTCCTGACATGTCAGATCCCATAGAGGTGAGGCCTACAGCGCTCCATCCTCCTGACATGTCAGATCCCATAGAGGTGAGGCCTACAGCGCACCATCCTCCTGACATGTCAGATCCCATAGAGGTGAGGCCTACAGCGCTCCATCCTCCTGACATGTCAGATCCCATAGAGGTGAGGCCTACAGCGCTCCATCCTCCTGACATGTCAGATCCCATAGAGGTGAGGCCTACAGCGCTCCATCCTCCTGACATGACAGATCCCATAGAGGTGAGGCCTACAGGAGCGCTCCATCCTCCTGACATGTCACATCCCATAGAGGTGAGGCCTACAGCGCTCCATCCTCCTGACATGTCAGATCCCATAGAGGTGAGGCCTACAGCGCTCCATCCTCCTGACATGTCACATCCCATAGAGGTGAGGCCTACAGCGCTCCATCCTCCTGACATGTCAGATCCCATAGAGGTGAGGCCTACAGCGCTCCATCCTCCTGACATGACAGATCCCATAGAGGTGAGGCCTACAGGAGCGCTCCATCCTCCTGACATGTCACATCCCATAGAGGTGAGGCCTACAGCGCTCCATCCTCCTGACATGTCAGATCCCATAGAGGTGAGGCCTACAGGAGCGCTCCATCCTCCTGACATGTCAGATCTCATAGAGGTGAGGCCTACAGGAGCGCTCCATCCTCCTGACATGTTACATCCCATAGAGGTGAGGCCTACAGGAGCGCTCCATCCTCCTGACATGTCAGATCTCATAGAGGTGAGGCCTACAGGAGCGCTCCATCCTCCTGACATGTCAGATTCCATAGAGGTGAGGCCTACAGGAGCGCTCCATCCTCCTGACATGTTACATCCCATAGAGGTGAGGCCTACAGGAGCGCTCCATCCTCCTGACATGTTACATAGCATAGAGGTGAGGCCTACAGGAGCGCTCCATCCTCCTGACATGTCAGATCCCATAGAGGTGAGGCCTACAGGAGCGCTCCATCCTCATGACATGTCAGATCCCATAGAGGTGAGGCCTACAGGAGCGCTCCATCCTCCTGACATGTCAGATCCCATAGAGGTGAGGCCTACAGGAATGCTCCATCCACCTGACATGTCAGATCCCATAGAGGTGAGGCCTACAGCGCTCCATCCTCCTGACATGTTACATCCCATAGAGGTGAGGTCTACAGCGCTCCATCCTCCTGACATGTCAGATCCCATAGAGGTGAGGCCTACAGGAGCGCTCCATCCTCCTGACATGTCAGATTCCATAGAGGTGAGGCCTACAGGAGCGCTCCATCCTCCTGACATGTTACATCCCATAGAGGTGAGGCCTACAGGAGCGCTCCATCCTCCTGACATGTTACATCCCATAGAGGTGAGGCCTACAGGAGCGCTCCATCCTCCTGACATGTTACATCCCATAGAGGTGAGGTCTACAGGAGCGCTCCATCCTCCTGACATGTTACATCCCATAGAGGTGAGGCCTACAGCGCTCCATCCTCCTGACATGTCAGATCCCATAGAGGTGAGGCCTACAGGAGCGCTCCATCCTCCTGACATGTCAGATCCCATAGAGGTGAGGCCTACAGGAGCGCTCCATCCTCCTGACATGTCAGATCCCATAGAGGTGAGGCCTACAGCGCTCCATCCTTCTGACATGTCAGATCCCATAGAGGTAAGGCCTACAGCGCTCCATCCTCCTGACATGTTACATCCCATAGAGGTGAGGCCTACAGCGCTCCATCCTCCTGACATGTCTGATCCCATAGAGGTGAGGCCTACAGCGCACCATCCTCCTGACATGTCAGATCCCATAGAGGTGAGGCCTACAGCGCTCCATCCTCCTGACATGACAGATCCCATAGAGGTGAGGCCTACAGCGCTCCATCCTCCTGACATGTCAGATCCCATAGAGGTGAGGCCTACAGCGCTCCATCCTCCTGACATGTCTGATCCCATAGAGATGAGGTCTACAGTGCTCCATCCTCCTGACATGTCAGATCCCATAGAGGTGAGGCCTACAGGAGCGCTCCATCCTCCTGACATGTCTGATCCCATAGAGGTGAGGCCTACAGCGCACCATCCTCCTGACATGTCAGATCCCATAGAGGTGAGGCCTACAGCGCTCCATCCTCCTGACATGACAGATCCCATAGAGGTGAGGCCTACAGGAGCGCTCCATCCTCCTGACATGTCACATCCCATAGAGGTGAGGCCTATGAGCGCTCCATCCTCCTGACATGTTACATCCCATAGAGGTGAGGCCTACAGGAGCGCTCCATCATCCTGACATGTCAGATCTCATAGAGGTGAGGCCTACAGGAGCGCTCCATCCTCCTGACATGTCACATCCCATAGAGGTGAGGCCTATGAGCGCTCCATCCTCCTGACATGTTACATCCCATAGAGGTGAGGCCTACAGGAGCGCTCCACCCTCCTGACATGACAGATCCCATAGAGGTGAGGCCTACAGCGCTCCATCCTCCTGACATGTCAGATCCCATAGAGGTGAGGCCTACAGGAGCGCTCCATCCTCCTGACATGTCAGATCCCATAGAGGTGAGGTCTACAGGAGCGCTCCATCCTCCTGACATGTCAGATCCCATAGAGGTGAGGCCTACAGGAGCGCTCCATCCTCCTGACATGTCAGATCCCATAGAGGTGAGGCCTACAGCGCTCCATCCTCCTGACATGTTACATCCCATAGAGGTGAGGCCTACAGGAGCGCTCCATCCTCCTGACATGTCAGATCCCATAGAGGTGAGGCCTACAGCGCTCCATCCTCTTGACATGTCAGATCCCATAGAGGTGAGGCCTACAGCGCACCATCCTCCTGACATGTCAGATCCCATAGAGGTGAGGCCTACAGCGCTCCATCCTCCTGACATGTCAGATCCCATAGAGGTGAGGCCTACAGCGCTCCATCCTCCTGACATGTCAGATCCCATAGAGGTGAGGCCTACAGGAGCGCTCCATCCTCCTGACATGTCAGATCCCATAGAGGGGAGGCCTACAGCGCTCCATCCTCCTGATATGTCAGATCCCATAGAGGGGAGGCCTACAGCGCTCCATCCTCCTGATATGTCAGATCCCATAGAGGGGAGGCCTACAGCGCTCCATCCTCCTGATATGTCAGATCCCATAGAGGTAAGGCCTACAGCGCTCCATCCTCCTGACATGACAGATCCCATAGAGTTGAGGCCTACAGGAGCGCTCCATCCTCCTGACATGTCACATCCCATAGAGGTGAGGCCTACAGCGCTCCATCCTCCTGACATGTCACATCCCATAGAGGTGAGGCCTATGAGCGCTCCATCCTCCTGACATGTCAGATCCCATAGAGGTGAGGCCTACAGGAGCGCTCCATCCTCCTGACATGTCAGATCTCATAGAGGTGAGGCCTACAGGAGCGCTCCATCCTCCTGACATGTTACATCCCATAGAGGTGAGTCCTACAGGAGCGCTCCATCCTCCTGACATGTCAGATCTCATAGAGGTGAGGCCTACAGGAGCGCTCCATCCTCCTGACATGTCAGATTCCATAGAGGTGAGGCCTACAGGAGCGCTCCATCCTCCTAACATGTTACATCCCATAGAGGTGAGGCCTACAGGAGCGCTCCATCCTCCTGACATGTTACATCCCATAGAGGTGAGGCCTACAGGAGCGCTCCATCCTCCTGACATGTCAGATCCCATAGAGGTGAGGCCTACAGGAGCGCTCCATCCTCCTGACATGTCAGATCCCATAGAGGTGAGGCCTACAGGAGCGCTCCATCCTCCTGACATGTCAGATCCCATAGAGGTGAGGCCTACAGCGCTCCATCCTTCTGACATGTCAGATCCCATAGAGGTAAGGCCTACAGCGCTCCATCCTCCTGACATATTACATCCCATAGAGGTGAGGCCTACAGCGCTCCAACCTCCTGACATGTCTGATCCCATAGAGGTGAGGCCTACAGCGCACCATCCTCCTGACATGTCAGATTCCATAGAGGTGAGGCCTACAGCGCTCCATCCTCCTGACATGACAGATCCCATAGAGGTGAGGCCTACAGTGCTCCATCCTCCTGACATGTCAGATCCCATAGAGGTGAGGCCTACAGCGCTCCATCCTCCTGACATGTCTGATCCCATAGAGATGAGGTCTACAGTGCTCCATCCTCCTGACATGTCAGATCCCATAGAGGTGAGGCCTACAGGAGCGCTCCATCCTCCTGACATGTCTGATCCCATAGAGGTGAGGCCTACAGCGCACCATCCTCCTGACATGTCAGATCCCATAGAGGTGAGGCCTACAGCGCTCCATCCTCCTGACATGACAGATCCCATAGAGGTGAGGCCTACAGGAGCGCTCCATCCTCCTGACATGTCACATCCCATAGAGGTGAGGCCTACAGCGCTCCATCCTCCTGACATGTCACATCCCATAGAGGTGAGGCCTACAGCGCTCCATCCTCCTGACATGTCAGATCCCATAGAGGTGAGGCCTACAGCGCTCCATCCTCCTGACATGACAGATCCCATAGAGGTGAGGCCTACAGGAGCGCTCCATCCTCCTGACATGTCACATCCCATAGAGGTGAGGCCTACAGGAGCGCTCCATCCTCCTGACATGTCAGATCTCATAGAGGTGAGGCCTACAGGAGCGCTCCATCCTCCTGACATGTCAGATTCCATAGAGGTGAGGCCTACAGGAGCGCTCCATCCTCCTGACATGTTACATCCCATAGAGGTGAGGCCTACAGGAGCGCTCCATCCTCCTGACATGTTACATCCCATAGAGGTGAGGCCTACAGGAGCGCTCCATCCTCCTGACATGTCAGATCCCATAGAGGTGAGGCCTACAGGAGCGCTCCATCCTCCTGACATGTCAGATCCCATAGAGGTGAGGCCTACAGGAGCGCTCCATCCTCCTGACATGTCAGATCCCATAGAGGTGAGGCCTACAGGAATGCTCCATCCACCTGACATGTCAGATCCCATAGAGGTGAGGCCTACAGCGCTCCATCCTCCTGACATGTTACATCCCATAGAGGTGAGGTCTACAGCGCTCCATCCTCCTGACATGTCAGATCCCATAGAGGTGAGGCCTACAGGAGCGCTCCATCCTCCTGACATGTCAGATTCCATAGAGGTGAGGCCTACAGGAGCGCTCCATCCTCCTGACATGTCAGATTCCATAGAGGTGAGGCCTACAGGAGCGCTCCATCCTCCTGACATGTTACATCCCATAGAGGTGAGGCCTACAGGAGCGCTCCATCCTCCTGACATGTTACATCCCATAGAGGTGAGGCCTACAGGAGCGCTCCATCCTCCTGACATGTCAGATCCCATAGAGGTGAGGCCTACAGGAGCGCTCCATCCTCCTGACATGTCAGATCCCATAGAGGTGAGGCCTACAGGAGCGCTCCATCCTCCTGACATGTCAGATCCCATAGAGGTGAGGCCTACAGTGCTCCATCCTCCTGACATGTCAGATCCCATAGAGGTGAGGCCTACAGCGCTCCATCCTTCTGACATGTCAGATCCCATAGAGGTAAGGCCTACAGCGCTCCATCCTCCTGACATGTTACATCCCATAGAGGTGAGGCCTACAGCGCTCCATCCTCCTGACATGTCTGATCCCATAGAGGTGAGGCCTACAGCGCACCATCCTCCTGACATGTCAGATCCCATAGAGGTGAGGCCTACAGCGCTCCATCCTCCTGACATGACAGATCCCATAGAGGTGAGGCCTACAGCGCTCCATCCTCCTGACATGTCAGATCCCATAGAGGTGAGGCCTACAGCGCTCCATCCTCCTGACATGTCTGATCCCATAGAGATGAGGTCTACAGTGCTCCATCCTCCTGACATGTCAGATCCCATAGAGGTGAGGCCTACAGGAGCGCTCCATCCTCCTGACATGTCTGATCCCATAGAGGTGAGGCCTACAGCGCACCATCCTCCTGACATGTCAGATCCCATAGAGGTGAGGCCTACAGCGCTCCATCCTCCTGACATGACAGATCCCATAGAGGTGAGGCCTACAGGAGCGCTCCATCCTCCTGACATGTCACATCCCATAGAGGTGAGGCCTATGAGCGCTCCATCCTCCTGACATGTTACATCCCATAGAGGTGAGGCCTACAGGAGCGCTCCATCATCCTGACATGTCAGATCTCATAGAGGTGAGGCCTACAGGAGCGCTCCATCCTCCTGACATGTCACATCCCATAGAGGTGAGGCCTATGAGCGCTCCATCCTCCTGACATGTTACATCCCATAGAGGTGAGGCCTACAGGAGCGCTCCATCCTCCTGACATGACAGATCCCATAGAGGTGAGGCCTACAGCGCTCCATCCTCCTGACATGTCAGATCCCATAGAGGTGAGGCCTACAGGAGCGCTCCATCCTCCTGACATGTCAGATCCCATAGAGGTGAGGTCTACAGGAGCGCTCCATCCTCCTGACATGTCAGATCCCATAGAGGTGAGGCCTACAGGAGCGCTCCATCCTCCTGACATGTCAGATCCCATAGAGGTGAGGCCTACAGCGCTCCATCCTCCTGACATGTTACATCCCATAGAGGTGAGGCCTACAGGAGCGCTCCATCCTCCTGACATGTCAGATCCCATAGAGGTGAGGCCTACAGCGCTCCATCCTCCTGACATGTCAGATCCCATAGAGGTGAGGCCTACAGCGCACCATCCTCCTGACATGTCAGATCCCATAGAGGTGAGGCCTACAGCGCTCCATCCTCCTGACATGTCAGATCCCATAGAGGTGAGGCCTACAGCGCTCCATCCTCCTGACATGTCAGATCCCATAGAGGTGAGGCCTACAGGAGCGCTCCATCCTCCTGACATGTCAGATCCCATAGAGGGGAGGCCTACAGCGCTCCATCCTCCTGACATGTCAGATCCCATAGAGGTGAGGCCTACAGCGCTCCATCCTCCTGACATGTCACATCCCATAGAGGTGAGGCCTACAGCGCTCCATCCTCCTGACATGTCAGATCCCATAGAGGTGAGGCCTACAGCGCTCCATCCTCCTGACATGACAGATCCCATAGAGTTGAGGCCTACAGCGCTCCATCCTCCTGACATGTCAGATCTCATAGAGGTGAGGCCTACAGCGCTCCATCCTCCTGACATGACAGATCCCATAGAGTTGAGGCCTACAGGAGCGCTCCATCCTCCTGACATGTCACATCCCATAGAGGTGAGGCCTACAGCGCTCCATCCTCCTGACATGTCACATCCCATAGAGGTGAGGCCTATGAGCGCTCCATCCTCCTGACATGTCAGATCCCATAGAGGTGAGGCCTACAGGAGCGCTCCATCCTCCTGACATGTCAGATCTCATAGAGGTGAGGCCTACAGGAGCGCTCCATCCTCCTGACATGTTACATCCCATAGAGGTGAGGCCTACAGGAGCGCTCCATCCTCCTGACATGTCAGATCTCATAGAGGTGAGGCCTACAGGAGCACTCCATCCTCCTGACATGTCAGATTCCATAGAGGTGAGGCCTACAGGAGCGCTCCATCCTCCTGACATGTTACATCCCATAGAGGTGAGGCCTACAGGAGCGCTCCATCCTCCTGACATGTTACATCCCATAGAGGTGAGGCCTACAGCGCTCCATCCTCCTGACATGTCTGATCCCATAGAGGTGAGGCCTACAGCGCACCATCCTCCTGACATGTCAGATCCCATAGAGGTGAGGCCTACAGCGCTCCATCCTCCTGACATGACAGATCCCATAGAGGTGAGGCCTACAGCGCTCCATCCTCCTGACATGTCAGATCCCATAGAGGTGAGGCCTACAGCGCTCCATCCTCCTGACATGTCTGATCCCATAGAGATGAGGTCTACAGTGCTCCATCCTCCTGACATGTCAGATACCATAGAGGTGAGGCCTACAGGAGCGCTCCATCCTCCTGACATGTCTGATCCCATAGAGGTGAGGCCTACAGCGCACCATCCTCCTGACATGTCAGATCCCATAGAGGTGAGGCCTACAGCGCTCCATCCTCCTGACATGACAGATCCCATAGAGGTGAGGCCTACAGGAGCGCTCCATCCTCCTGACATGTCACATCCCATAGAGGTGAGGCCTACAGCGCTCCATCCTCCTGACATGTCACATCCAATAGAGGTGAGGCCTATGAGCGCTCCATCCTCCTGACATGTTACATCCCATAGAGGTGAGGCCTACAGGAGCGCTCCATCATCCTGACATGTCAGATCTCATAGAGGTGAGGCCTACAGGAGCGCTCCATCCTCCGAACATGTCACATCCCATAGAGGTGAGGCCTATGAGCGCTCCATCCTCCTGACATGTTACATCCCATAGAGGTGAGGCCTACAGGAGCGCTCCATCCTCCTGACATGACAGATCCCATAGAGGTGAGGCCTACAGCGCTCCATCCTCCTGACATGTCAGATCCCATAGAGGTGAAGCCTACAGCGCTCCATCCTCCTGACATGTCAGATCCCATAGAGGTGAGGACTACAGGAGCGCTCCATCCTCCTGACATGTCAGATCCCATAGAGGTGAGGTCTACAGGAGCGCTCCATCCTCCTGACATGTCAGATCCCATAGAGGTGAGGCCTACAGGAGCGCTCCATCCTCCTGACATGTCAGATCCCATAGAGGTGAGGCCTACAGCGCTCCATCCTCCTGACATGTTACATCCCATAGAGGTGAGGCCTACAGGAGCGCTCCATCCTCCTGACATGTCAGATCCCATAGAGGTGAGGCCTACAGCGCTCCATCCTCCTGACATGTCAGATCCCATAGAGGTGAGGCCTACAGCGCACCATCCTCCTGACATGTCAGATCCCATAGAGGTGAGGCCTACAGCGCTCCATCCTCCTGACATGTCAGATCCCATAGAGGTGAGGCCTACAGCGCTCCATCCTTCTGACATGTCAGATCCCATAGAGGTGAGGCCTACAGGAGCGCTCCATCCTCCTGACATGTCACATCCCATAGAGGTGAGGCCTACAGCGCTCCATCCTCCTGACATGTCACATCCCATAGAGGTGAGGCCTATGAGCGCTCCATCCTCCTGACATGTTACATCCCATAGAGGTGAGGCCTACAGGAGCGCTCCATCATCCTGACATGTCAGATCTCATAGAGGTGAGGCCTACAGGAGCGCTCCATCCTCCGAACATGTCACATCCCATAGAGGTGAGGCCTATGAGCGCTCCATCCTCCTGACATGTTACATCCCATAGAGGTGAGGCCTACAGGAGCGCTCCATCCTCCTGACATGACAGATCCCATAGAGGTGAGGCCTACAGCGCTCCATCCTCCTGACATGTCAGATCTCATAGAGGTGAGGCCTACAGCGCTCCATCCTCCTGACATGTCAGATCCCATAGAGGTGAGGCCTACAGGAGCGCTCCATCCTCCTGACATGACAGATCCCATAGAGGTGAGGCTTACAGGAGCGCTCCATCCTCCTGACATGACAGATCCTATAAATTTGAGGCCTACAGGAGCGCTCCATCCTCCTGACATGTCAGATCCCATAGAGGTGAGGCCTATGAGCGCTCCATCCTCCTGACATGTCAGATCCCATAGAGGTGAGGCCTATGAGCGCTCCATCCTCCTGACATGTCAGATCTCATAGAGGTGAGGCCTACAGGAGCGCTCCATCCTACTGACATGTCAGATCTCATAGAGGTGAGGCCTACAGGAGCGCTCCATCCTCCTGACATGTCAGATCCCATAGAGGTGAGGCCTACAGCGCTCCATCCTCCTGACATGTCACATCCCATAGAGGTGAGGCCTACAGGAGTGCTCCATCCTCCTGACATGTTACATCCAATAGAGGTGAGGCCTACAGGAGCACTCCATCCTCCTGACATGTCAGATCCCATAGAGGTGAGGCCTACAGCGCTCCATCCTCCTGACATGACAGATCCCATAGAGGTGAGGCCTACAGCGCTCCATCCTCCTGACATGACAGATCCCATAGAGGTAAGGCCTACAGCGCTCCATCCTCCTGACATGACAGATCCCATAGAGGTAAGGCCTACAGCGCTCCATCCTCCTGACATGTCAGATCCCATAGAGGTGAGGCCTACAGGAGCGCTCCATCCTCCTGACATGTCAGATCCCATAGAGGTGAGGCCTACAGGAGCACTCCATCCTCCTGACATGTCAGATCCCATAGAGGTGAGGCCTACAGGAGCGCTCCATCCTCCTGACATGTCAGATCCCATAGAGGTGAAGCCTACAGCGCTCCATCCTCCTGACATGTCTGATCTCATAGAGGTGAGGCCTACAGGAGCGCTCCATCCTCCTGACATGTCTGATCTTATAGAGGTGAGGCCTACAGCACTCCATCCTCCTGACATGTCTGATCTCATAGAGGTGAGGCCTACAGGAGCGCTCCATCCTCCTGACATGTCAGATCCCATAGAGGTGAGGCCTACAGGAACGCTCCATCCTCCTGACATGTCAGATCCCATAGAGGTGAGGCATACAGGAGCACTCCATCCTCCTGACATGTCAGATCCCATAGAGGTGAGGCCTTCAGGAACGCTCCATCCTCCTGACATGTCTAATCTCATAGAGGTGAGGCCTACAGCGCTCCATCCTCCTGACATGTCTAATCTCATAGAGGTGAGGCCTACAGGAGCACTCCATCCTCCTGACATGTCAGATCCCATAGAGGTGAGGCCTACAGGAGCGCTCCATCCTCCTGACATGTCAGATCCCATAGAGGTGAGGCCTACAGGAGCGCTCCATCCTCCTGACATGTCAGATCCCATAGAGGTGAGGCCTACAGGAGCACCCCACCAAAAATAAAAGCAAGGGTTGATGGTCATCCATGTAAAGGTAATGAAGAAGTATGCTGAGACTCTCTTGAGACCACCTTAAAGTATCCTTCTTTACAGGGTTCCCTTCCCCCCCATGTTAACCCCCTGGCTATGAGTGCAATTTGGAAGCATTCTTTGGCACAATCATCAACTTGAGTGACAACCATATCTTGTAGATTTTCCTTCAAAGAAATTCATTGTAAGACTGAATAAAGCTGAGGGACATTTATACCTTCCATCCAAGCCATTATGGAAATCCAAAGATCAACGAGACCCCACACGGCTTGGCAAGGAACTCTTCTTGCCTTACATGAGATGTCCATACTGATATAGTGTTTCCTGACATTAAGTATAATAAAGTAGCTGGAAGAAAACAGCAAAGGCTTCTGTGCTGAAAATATGTGAACGTCTCAGATTCCTGAGGTTTCCTCAAGTTCAGCCTTCGGTTCCTCCCAAGTCAATTCTATTTACCTTGAGCAGTTCCAGAGAATGGAACCAGTTTTATGGAGCATATTACCAATGTCTATCACCACAAAGGGTTACCGGACAACCAGTGAGAAGAATCCTCCCAACTCCTCCAGGAGCTGCCCCACTTGGCCAATTCCTGGTGGGTTCTGGTTCATAACTTTCCCCCTCAAGGACAACTAAGGCCTAAACATTTTGTCGTTACAGCCATTTATTGATCCATGACTCGTGCCCCTTAATTATCCTGTCATAACTCATCAATATCTCAACTACAGAAGAAATCATCCCTCAAAGTTTACCTTGGTTATCCACCAAACTGGTGCCTCCAACCCAATACCCCACAGGATCAATGAATCTAAGAACTTCGATATCTGGGCCTGGGGAAGGGGGCCTGTCTTTAAAGGGGTAGTCCAGTGGTGAAAAACGTATCCCCTATCCTAAGGATAGGGGATAAGTTTGAGATCGCAAGGGGTCTGACCGCTGGGAACCCCTGCGATCTCTCTGTACAGGGGCCGGGCTCTCCGGCCAGATATCGGGTTTCGAATCCCGCACGAAGCGGCGGCTGACACGCCCCCTCAATACATCGCTATGGCAGAGCCGGAGATTGCCGAAGGCAGCGCTCCGGCTCTGCCATAGAGTTGTATTAAAGGGGCATGTCGGCCGCCGCTTCGTGCGGGGGTCGACACGCCCCCTTCGCGCGGGCTGCCGGGGCCCCGTACAGGAGATCGCGGGGGGCCCCAGCGGTCGGACCCCCCGCGATCTGCAACTTATCCCCTATCCTTAGGATAGGGGATAAGTTGTTCACCACTTGTTCACTACTGGACTACTCCTTTAAAGGGGTACTCCATTGCTAGAAATTTTATCCCCTATCCAAAGATTAGGAAATAAGATGTCTGATCGCTGGGGGGGTCCTGTCGCTGGGACTCCTCGCGATCTCCGAGCGGGCACCTGTGGTCGCGACATCACACCACTCCCCCTTGTGATGTCACGTCACACCACGCCCCCTCCATTCATGTCTATGGGAGGGGGCGTGGAGGGGGTGTGGTGTGACATCGTGACCACAGGTCCCCGCACAGAGATTGCGAGGGGTCCCAGCGGCAGGACCCCCCCCAGCGAACAGACATCCTATCTCCTAATCTTTGGATAATGTTCAGAACGCCAGGTGCCCTCACAGAAATGGGAGGTGGGTGTCCCATCGTTCAGATGTCTTATCCCCTTTCCTTTGGATAGGGGATAAGATGTCTAGCAATGGAGTACCCCTTTAAGCTGCCGTTCCCAGACCTGTTACCCTAATTATGGAGCAGGTAATTCCATCCATATTGACAATGGTCTCATATGACCAATTAGGTCAACTAGACAACATTTCGGTGAAATTTTCTTTGTAGAGCCTAGTCTAGAGTTGTGGGGACTCAATAATTACTGCGAAGCAAGGACATACATATTATAAAGGGAGGCCATGTAGCTTTGGGGGTCCTTGGAAAGAGGGGACAATCCTTTGTTGGTTTCATCACTTTTTCTACTGGGTGGGAGAAGATGTGAAACATCCCCCTCCCCAGAGGAATAAGGCTGGGTTCACACCACGTTTTTGTCATACTGTTTCCAATCAGTTTTTCTAAAGAGAATCGTATGGCAAAAAAACGGATGGAACAGTATGGGAAAAAGTAAACCGTATACTGTTTTTAAAAGTGCATACGGTTCCATCCATTTTTGTTTTGAAAATGTTGTCCATTTTTAACGGGAGGGGTGTTGGGTGGGGACTTTAGGATGCAAATGCGCATGTACAAAGTAAAAACCAAATACGGTTTCCCGTATGGAACCGTATACATGTGCATTTCCCATTGACGTCCATGTTAAAAAAAACTTATGCGGTTGACCACGGTTTTGTCTCCGGTTTAAAAACCGTACTGCAACCGCAGATGTTTTTTTTTTAACATGGATGTCAATGGGAAACGCACATGTATACGGTTCCATACGGGAAACCGTATTTGGTTTTTACTTTGCACATGCGCATTTGCATCCTAAAGTCCCCACCCAACACCCCTCCCATTAAAAATGGACAAAATTATCAAAAACGTATTTATTTTTTTTATATAAAAACAGACGGAACTGTATACACTTTAAAAAACAGTATACAGTTTAAAAATGGACAAAATTATCAAAAACGTATGTTTTTTTTATTATATAAAAACGGACTGAACTGTATACACTTTAAAAAACAGTATACGGTTTAAAAACGCATACGGTTTACTTTTTCCCCATACTGTTCCATCAGTTTTTTGCCCTACGGTTTTCATTAGAAAAACTGATTGAAAACAGTATGGCAAAAACGTGATGTGAACCCAGCCTTAGGCTGGGTTCACACCACGGTTTTCCACTAAAAAACGTATGGCAAATGGCAAATATGGCGTATACGGTTCCAAAACGTAAGTACGGTTCTATCTGTTTGCATCTGTTTTTGCCAACGGTTTTGCTATTTTGTTGGAATTAGTTTTCCAGCAATTTAATAAAGTTACTATTGTTCTATTGAAATTCCTTCTGCGCATGTGTCAACTCCAAAAACGGATTCGAAAAACCGTGTGCAACCGTATTCTGAAATTCTGTGCACGGTTCTCATAGACAACAATGTTAAAAGAACCGCATACGGTTCGCATACGGTTTTCCAACCGGAGGCAAAAACGTGGTCGACAGCGTTTTTGCCTACGGTTGAAAAATCGTCAAAACCGTATCCGAGGCAAAACAGATGCAACCGTACACAACATTTGGAATACGGTTTACAATGCATTCTCTAGGCATATGGTCTTGGATACGGTCGTATACTTTTTTTGCGGAAAACCGTGTACGGTTACCGTATTTGAAAATCGTAGTGTGAACCCAGCCTTACATGATTAGCCAACAAGGTGGATGGGGAACTACCCCAAATGTTATGAAGGGGGAATACCATGGTCCAAACCCTATTTTTCTTATTAAAATGAACAACTCGTAAGTAACATTCCAAGAAACACATTTTTTGGCTTCTCCTATGATCTAGAACACAAAGGGGCCAAGGCTTACACCGCCCTACGCCAAAATGCGCATTAACACTGAATTTCTAATAACTATAACAAAAAACACCAAGGCATGTGCCACATGGTTTTACAGCCAACGCTTTGTTCTTAGCGGCACCTAGGGGCGCCACCTTTCTTGCAAAAAAATAAATTTAAAAAATACCGGCCATGCTAATTTGCATAATTAATTATATATGCGTAACATCACAGGATACACATTGCAGGGGAAATTTTTTCCTATTCTGACTCCTATAACCTTTTTATTTCTCCTCATACGGGGCTCATTTTTGCGCCCCGATCTGTAGTTTTTAAAGGGGTACTCCGGTGAAAAACTTTTTTTTTTTTTTTTTTTTTTTATCAACTGGTGCCAGAAAGTTAAACAGAATTGTAAATGACTTCTATTAAAAAATCTTAATCCTTCCAGTACTTTTTAGCTGCTGAATACTAAAAGAGGAAATTATTTTCTTTTTGGAATCACCAGCACAGTGCTCTCTGCTGACATCATGAGCACAGAGCTCTCTGCTGACATCATGAGCACAGAGCTCTCTGCTGACATCACGAGCACAGTGCTCTCTGCTGACATCTCTGTCCATTTTAAGAACTGTCCAGAGTAGGAGAAAATCCCCATAGCAAACATAGGCTGCTCTGGACAGTTCCTAAAATGGACAGAGATGTCAGCAGAGAGCACTGTGGTCATGATGTCAGCAGAGAGCCCTGTGTTCCAAAAAGAAAATAATTTCCTATGTAGTATTCAGCAGCTAATAAGTACTGGTAGGATTAAGATTTTTTTTAATAGAAGTAGTTTACAAATCTGTTTAACTTTCTGGCACCAGTTGATTTAAAAAAAAAAAAAAATTTCCACCGGAGTACCCCTTTAACAGTAACATTTTCGTTTTGATGTGACTTTTTGAACCTTTTTGTTTTATTCATTTCGGGAGTGGCAATTAGTTACTAACTACAACTCCCAGCATGCCCTGACACAGCCTGTGGTTCAGCAGCTGCCCCAAATGAAAACTACAACTCCCAGCATGTTGGACTATATAGTAGTATATAGTATAGGTCAGTGTTTTCCAACCAGGGGTGCCTCCAGCTGTTGCAAAACTACAACTCCCAAACTACAACTCCCAGCTTATCATTGTAGAAGTTTCTCTAGAACCCTTCCAGCACCTTCTCTCCGGGAAGGGAAAAAATCAGATGTAACTCTGACTATGACTGACAGACAGAGGGAGGAGAAGGGGTATACACGGTCACAGATTGTATTTTTAGGTCTGTAACAATCACAAGTAATAAAGTTTCTTCTTGAGAAGAGTCAGAAAGACTTGTAAAGACTTATAGGCCATTTATGCTCTACTGGGAATCATAGGAAAAGGAATAAGAAAGCTGCTCTCTCACACCACCTTTTCAGGTCACTTTCCCTTGAAGTCAGTGTTTTACTTCAACTAGGAGCCTTAGAACATGACTGGGAATTTATGCCAAGCTAGACACCTCTCCACCCAGACGAGAGGTAATAATCCTAAAACAGCAGTCTACAGATGGGTATTTTTTCCTTCTGGAGAGATTTCTGGCTCAGTAGCATACATCCTCAGTCTTGTTCTAAGGCTTCTAACTGGAGTGAAACACTGACTTTAGGGAAAGCTACCGGGAAAAGGCTGCATGAGAGAAGTGCTTTGCATATCCCTTCAATCACAAGCTACTTACTCTGTGACTGACAGGGAGGAGGAAGGGAATGAAACCCATCCCAGGGGATACAGGATGATGACATGCTGACACTTGGGGTTCATGATAATGACACTTGGGGTGCAGGATAATAACACTTGGGGTACAGGATAATGACACTTGGGGTGCAGGATAATAACACTTAGGGTACAGGATAATGACACTTGGGGTGCAGGATAATAACACTTGGGGTACAGGATAATGACACTTGGGGTACAGGATAATGACACTTGGGGTGCAGGATAATAACACTTGGGGTACAGGATAATGACACTTGGGGTACAGGATGATAACACTTGGGGTACAGGATGATAACACTTGGGGTACAGGATGATAACACTTGGGGTGCAGGATAATAACACTTGGGGTACAGGATAATAACACTTGGGGTGCAGGATAATGACACTTGGGGTGCAGGATGATAACACTTGGGGTACAGGATAATGACACTTGGGGTACAGGATAATAACACTTGGGGTACAGGATAATAACACTTGGGGTACAGGATAATGACACTTGGGGTACAGGATGATAACACTTGGGGTTCATGATAATGACACTTGGGGTACAGGATGATAACACTTGGGGTACAGGATAATAAAACTTGGGGTACAGGATAATGACACTTGGGGTACAGGATGATAACACTTGGGGTACAGGATGATAACACTTGGGGTACAGGATAATAACACTTGGGGTACAGGATGATAACACTTGGGGTACAGGATGATAACACTTGGGGTACAGGATGATGACACTTGGGGTAAAGGATGATAACACTTGGGGTACAGGATGATAACACTTGGGGTAAAGGATGATAACACTTGGGGTACAGGATGATAACACTTGGGGTACAGGATGATAACACTTGGGGTACAGGATGATAACACTTGGGGTAAAGGATGATAACACTTGGGGTACAGGATGATAACACTTGGGGTACAGGATAATAACACTTGGGGTACAGGATAATAACACTTGGGGTACAGGATAATAACACTTGGGGTAGAGGATAATGACACTTGGGGTACAGGATGATAACACTTGGGGTACAGGTTTATAACACTTGGGGTACAGGATAATAACACTTGGGGTACAGGATAATAACACTGGGGGTAAAGGATGATAACATTTGGGGTACAGGATTATAACACTTGGGGTACAGGATGATAACACTTGGGGTACAGGATAATGACACTTGGGGTACAGGATAATAACACTTGGAGTACAGGATGATAACATTTGGGGTACAGGATGATAACACTTGGGGTACAGGATGATAACATTTGGGGTACAGGATGATAACACTTGGGGTACAGGATAATAACACTTGGGGTACAGGATGATAACACTCGGGGTACAGGATAATGACAATTGGGGTAGAGGATGATAACACTTGGGGTAAAGGATAATAACACTTGGGGTACAGGATGATAACACTTGGGGTACAGGATGATAACACTTAGGGTACAGGATAATGACACTTGGGGTACAGGATGATAACACTCGGGGTACAGGATAATAACACTCGGGGTACAGGATAATGACACTTGGGGTACAGGATGATAACACTTGGGGTACAGGATGATAACACTTAGGGTACAGGATAATGACACTTGGGGTACAGGATGATAACACTCGGGGTACAGGATGATAACACTCGGGGTACAGGATAATAACACTCGGGGTACAGGATAATGACACTCGGGGTACAGGATAATGACACTCGGGGTACAGGATAATAACACTTGGGGTACAGGATGATGACACTTGGGGTACAGGATGATGACACTTGGAGTACAGGATAATAACACTTGGGGTACAGGATGATAACACTTGGGGTACAGGATGATAACATTTGGGGTACAGGATGATAACACTTGGGGTACAGGATGATGACACTTGGGGTACAGGATAATAACACTTGGGGTACAGGATAATAACACTCGGGGTACAGGATGATAACACTTGGGGTACAGGATAATAACACTTGGGGTACAGGATGATAACACTTGGGGTACAGGATAGTGACACTTGGGGTACAGGATGGTGACACTTGGGGTACAGGATGGTGACACTTGGGGTACAGGATGATGACACTTGGGGTACAGGATAATAACACTTGGGGTACAGGATAATAACACTTGGGTTACATGATAATAACACTTGGGGTACAGGATGATAACACTTGGGGTACATGATAATAAAACTTGGGGTACAGGATAATAACACTTGGGGTACAGGATAATAACACTTGGGTTACATTATAATAACACTTGGGGTACATGCTGATAACACTTGGGGTACAGGACGATAACACTTGGGGTACAGGACGATAACACTTGGCGTACAGGATGATAACACTAACACTTGGGGTACAGGATAATAACACTTGGGGTACAGGATAACACTTGGCGTACAGGATGATAACACTAACACTTGGGGTACAGGATAATAACACTTGGGGTACAGGATAATAACACTTGGGGTACAGGATAATAACACTTGGGGTACAGGATAATAACACTTGGGGTAAAGGATGGTAATACTCCGGGTACAGGATGATGACACTTGGGGTACAGGATAATAACACTTGGGGTACAGGATAATAACACTTGGGGTACAGGATAATAACACTGGGGGTAAAGGATGATAATACTTGGGGTACAGGATGATAACGCTTGGGGTACAGGATGATAACACTTGGGGTACAGGATGATAACACTTGGGGTGCAGGATAATAACACTTGGGGTACAGGATAATAACACTGGGGGTAAAGGATGATAATACTTGGGGTACAGGATGATAACACTTGAGGTACAGGATGATAACACTTGGGGTACAGGATAATAACACTTGGGATACAGGATGATGACACTTGGGGTACAGGATGATAACACTTGGGGTACAGGATGATAACACTTGGGGTACAGGATGATAACACTTGGGGTACCGGATAATGACACTTGGAGTACAGGATGATGACACTTGGGGTACAGGATGATGACACTTGGGGTACAGGATAATAACACTTGGGGTACCGGATAATGACACTTGGAGTACAGGATGATGACACTTGGGGTACAGGATGATGACACTTGGGGTACAGGATAATAACACTTGGGGTACCGGATAATGACACTTTGGGTACAGGATAATAACACTTGGGGTACAGGATGATGACACTTGGGGTACAGGATGATAACACTTGGGGTACAGGATGATAACACTTGGGGTACAGGATAATAACACTTGGGGTACAGGATAATAACACTTGGGATACAGGATGATAACACTTGGGGTACAGGATGATGACACTTGGGGTACAGGATGATGACACTTGGGGTACAGGATGATGACACTTGGGGTAAAGGATGATGACACTTGGAGTACAGGATAATAACACTTGGGGTACAGGATAATGACACTTGGAGTACAGGATGATAACACTTGGGGTGCAGGATGATGACACTTGGGGTACAGGATGATAACACTTGGGGTACAGGATAATGACACTTGGGGTACAGGATAATGACACTTGGGGTACAGGATAATGACACTTGGGGTACAGGATGATAACATTTGGGGTACAGGATAATAACACTTGGGGTACAGGATAATAACACTTGGGGTACAGGATAATAACACTGGGGTAAAGGATGATAATACTTGGGGTACAGGATGATAACACTTGGGGTACAGGATAATAACACTTGGGGTACAGGATAATAACACTTGGGGTACAGGATGATAACACTTGGGATACAGGATAATAACACTGGGGGTAAAGGATGATAATACTTGGGGTACACGATGAGAACACTTGGGGTACAGGATGATGACACTTGGGGTACAGGATGATAACACTGGGGGTAAAGGATGATAATACTTGGGGTACACGATGAGAACACTTGGGGTACAGGATGATAACACTTGGGGTACAGGATAATAACACTTGGGGTACAGGATGATAACACTTGGGGTACAGGATAATAACACTTGGGGTACAGGATGATAACACTTGGGGTACAGGATGATAACACTTGGGGTACAGGATAATAACACTTGGGGTACAGGATGATAACACTTGGGTACAGGATAACACTCGGGGTACAGGATAATAACACTTGGGGTACAGGATAATAACACTTGGGGTACAGGATAATAACACTTGGGGTACAGGATAATAACACTAGGGGTACAGGATAATAACACTTGGGGTACAGGATAACACTTGGGGTACAGAATGATAACACTTGGGGTACATGATAATAACACTTGGGATACAGAATGATAACACTTGGGCTACAGGACGATAACACTTGGGGTGCAGGATAATAACACTTGGGGTACAGGACGATAACACTTGGGGTACAGGATGATAACACTTGGGGTACAGGATGATAACACTTGGCGTACAGGATAATAACACTTGGGGTACAGGATAATAACACGTGGGGTACAGGATAATAACACTTGGGGTACAGGATGATGACACTTGGGGTACAGGATGATAACACTTGGGGTACAGGATAATAACACTTGGGGTACAGGATGATAACACTTGGGGTACAGGATGATAACACTTGGGGTAAAGGATGATAACACTTGGGGTACAGGATGATGACACTTGGGGTACAGGATAATAACACTTGGGGTACAGGATAACACTTGGGGTACAGGATAACACTTGGGGTACATATAATCTCTCACATATACTCTCTCACATATAATCTCTCACATATAATCTATCTCACATATAATCTCTCACATATAATCTCTCACATATGATCTCTCACATATAATCTCTCACATATAATATCTCACATATACTCTCTCACATATAATCTCTCACATATAATCTCTCACATATAATCTCTCACATATAATATCTCACATATAATCTCTCACATATAATCTCTCACATATAATCTCTCACATATACTCTCTCACATATAATCTCTCACATATAATATCTCACATATAATATCTCACATATAATCTCTCACATATAATCTCTCACATATAATCTCTCACATATACTCTCTCACATATACTCTCTCACATATAATCTCTCACATATAATCTCTCACATATACTCTCTCACATATACTCTCTCACATATACTCTCTCACATATACTCTCTCACATATACTCTCTCACATATAATCTCTCACATATACTCTCTCACATATAATATCTCACATATACTCTCACATATAATCTCTCACATATACTCTCTCACATATACTCTCTCACATATACTCTCTCACATATACTCTCTCACATATAATCTCTCACATATACTCTCTCACATATAATCTCTCTCACATATACTCTCTCACATATACTCTCTCACATATACTCTCTCACATATAATCTCTCACATATACTCTCTCACATATAATCTCTCACATATAATCTCTCACATATACTCTCTCACATATACTCTCTCACATATACTCTCTCACATATAATCTCTCACATATACTCTCTCACATATACTCTCTCTCACATATACTCTCTCACATATACTCTCTCACATATACTCTCTCACATATAATCTCTCACATATAATCTCTCACATATACTCTCTCACATATAATCTCTCACATATAATCTCTCACATATAATCTCTCACATATACTCTCTCACATATACTCTCTCACATATACTCTCTCACATATAATCTCTCACATATAATCTCTCACATATAATCTCTCACATATACTCTCTCACATATACTCTCTCACATATACTCTCTCACATATAATCTCTCACATATACTCTCTCACATATACTCTCTCACATATAATATCTCACATATAATCTCTCACATATAATCTCTCACATATACTCTCTCACATATAATCTCTCACATATAATCTCTCACATATACTCTCTCACATATAATCTCTCACATATACTCTCTCACATATAATCTCTCACATATACTCTCTCACATATACTCTCTCACATATAATATCTCACATATAATCTCTCACATATACTCTCTCACATATAATCTCTCACATATAATCTCTCACATATAATCTCTCACATATAATATCTCACATATAATCTCTCACATATAATCTCTCACATATACTCTCTCACATATACTCTCTCACATATACTCTCTCACATATAATCTCTCACATATCATCTCTCACATATCATCTCTCACATATACTCTCTCACATATAATCTCTCACATATAATCTCTCACATATAATCTCTCACATATACTCTCTCACATATAATCTCTCACATATAATCTCTCACATATACTCTCTCACATATACTCTCTCACATATACTCTCTCACATATACTCTCTCACATATAATCTCTCACATATAATATCTCACATATAATATCTCACATATAATCTCTCACATATAATCTCTCACATATAATCTCTCACATATACTCTCTCACATATACTCTCTCACATATAATCTCTCACATATACTCTCTCACATATACTCTCTCACATATACTCTCTCACATATACTCTCTCACATATACTCTCACATATACTCTCACATATAATCTCTCACATATACTCTCACATATAATCTCTCACATATCATCTCTCACATATAATCTCTCACATATACTCTCTCACATATAATCTCTCACATATAATCTCTCACATATAATCTCTCACATATACTCTCTCACATATAATCTCTCACATATAATCTCTCACATATAATCTCTCACATATAATCTCTCACATATACTCTCTCACATATAATCTCTCACATATAATCTCTCACATATAATCTCTCACACATATAATCTCTCACATATAATATCTCACATATACTCTCTCACATATAATCTCTCACATATAGTCTCTCACATATAATCTCTCACATATAATCTCTCACATATAATCTCTCACATATAATCTCTCACATATAATCTCTCACATATAATCTCTCACATATGATCTCTCACATATGATCTCTCACATATACTCTCTCACATATAATCTCTCACATATACTCTCTCACATATAATCTCTCACATATAATCTCTCACATATAATCTCTCACATATAATCTCTCACATATAATATCTCACATATAATCTCTCACATATATACTCTCACATATAATCTCTCACATATACTCTCTCACATATAATCTCTCACATATACTCTCTCACATATAATATCTCACATATAATCTCTCACATACTCTCTCACATATACTCTCTCACATATACTCTCTCACATATACACTCTCACATATACTCTCTCACATATAATCTCTCACATACTCTCTCACATATAATCTCTCACATATAATATCTCACATATAATCTCTCACATATACTCTCACATACACTCTCTCACATATAATCTCTCACATATACTCTCTCACATATACTCTCTCACATATACTCTCTCACATATAATCTCTCACATATACTCTCTCACATATAATCTCTCTCACATATAATCTCTCACATATACTCTCTCACATATAATCTCTCACATATACTCTCTCACATATACTCTCTCACATATAATCTCTCACATATACTCTCTCACATATACTCTCTCACATATAATCTCTCACATATACTCTCTCACATATAATCTCTCACATATACTCTCTCACATATACTCTCTCACATATACTCTCTCACATATACTCTCTCACATATAATCTCTCACATATAATCTCTCACATATACTCTCTCACATATACTCTCTCACATATACTCTCACATATAATCTCTCACATATACTCTCACATATATACTCTCACATATAATCTCTCACATATAATCTCTCACATATACTCTCACATATAATCTCTCACATATAATATCTCACATATAATCTCTCACATATACTCTCACATATAATCTCTCACATATAATCTCTCACATATACTCTCACATATAATCTCTCACATATAATCTCTCACATATAATCTCTCACATATAATCTCTCACATATAATCTCTCACATATACTCTCTCACATATACTCTCTCACATATACTCTCACATATAATCTCTCACATATAATCTCTCACATATAATCTCTCACATATACTCTCTCACATATACTCTCACATATAATCTCTCACATATAATCTCTCACATATAATATCTCACATATAATCTCTCTCACATATAATCTCTCACATATAATCTCTCACATATAATCTCTCACATATAATCTCTCACATATAATCTCTCACATATAATCTCTCACATATACTCTCTCACATATAATCTCTCACATATACTCTCTCACATATACTCTCACATATAATCTCTCACATATAATCTATCTCACATATAATCTCTCACATATAATCTCTCACATATAATCTCTCACATATAATCTCTTAACACTAATCTATATATTTGTAGTCACTAAATGGAAATATTTACATAGCTGAAAAATACTATATATTTGTAATACTTCTCACAGCTGAGGGTCTGTTACAATTGCACTTATCCCCGACAAACCCCTGGAAACTGAACTGCCTAGAATACATTTTCCTTTTACTGCCTTACATTGTGACAAACTTTTATAACAGGGGAGACATTTATTATGTATTTAGCTCACAGAGCATTATCTAGATTAGATACAATTGTATCACTTCTCAGCTGAGAGCAGGACGAGCTATGTACAATGTATCAGTCTGGAGTCCAGGGTGTTTAGCTCACAGAGCATTATCTAGATTAGATACAATTGTATCACTTCTCAGCTGAGAGCAGGACTAGCTATGTACAATGTATCAGTCTGGAGTCCAGGTTGTTTAGCTCACAGAGCATTGTCTAGACTGGATACAATTGTATCACTTCTCAGCTGAGAGCAGGACTAGCTATGCACAATGTATCAGTCTGGAGTCTGGGATGTTTAGCTCACAGAGCATTGTCTAGACTGGATACAATTGTATCACTTCTCAGCTGAGAGCAGGACGAGCTATGTACAATGTATCAGTCTGGAGTCCAGGATGTTTAGCTCATAGAGCATTGTCTAGACTGGATACAACTGTATCACTTCTCAGCTGAGAGCAGGACGAGCTATGTACAACGTATCAGTCTGGAGTCCAGGATGTTTAGCTCACAGAGCATTGTCTAGACTGGATACAACTGTATCACTTCTCAGCTGAGAGCAGGACTAGCTATGTACAATGTATCAGTCTGGAGTCCAGGATGTTTAGCTCACAGAGCATTGTCTAGACTGGATACAATTATATCACTTCTCAGCTGAGAACAGGACTAGCTATGTACAATGTATCAGTCTGGAGTCCAGGATGTTTAGCTCACAGAGCATTGTCTAGACTGGATACAATTGTATCACTTCTCATCTGAGAGCAGCACTAGCTATGTACAATGTATCAGTCTGGAGTCCAGGATGTTTAGCTCATAGAGCATTGTCTAGACTGGATACAACTGTATCACTTCTCAGCTGAGAGCAGGACGAGCTATGTACAATGTATCAGTCTGGAGTGCAGGATGTTTAGCTCACAGAGCATTGTCTAGACTGGATACAATTATATCACTTCTCAGCTGAGAACAGGACGAGCTATGTACAATGTATCAGTCTGGAGTCCAGGATGTTTAGCTCACAGAGCATTGTCTAGACTGGATACAATTGTATCACTTCTCAGCTGAGAGCAGGACGAGCTATGTACAATGTATCAGTCTGGAGTACAGGATGTTTAGCTCACAGAGCATTGTCTAGACTGGATACAATTATATCACTTCTCAGCTGAGAACAGGACTAGCTATGTACAATGTATCAGTCTGGAGTCCAGGATGTTTAGCTCACAGAGCATTGTCTAGACTGGATACAATTGTATCACTTCTCAGCTGAGAGCAGGACTAGCTATGCACAATGTATCAGTTCGTAGTCCAGGATGTTTAGCTCACAGAGCATTGTCTAGACTGGATAAAATTGCAACAAACCCTCAGCTGAGAGCATTCTTTTCATTATGCCCAAGATTTTTTAACTCTTCGAAGATTGTGGTGTCCTTCTACAATTATGCAGAAAACTGTCATGCATTCCTGTGTACGTGACACATTACAAATGAATCCATGCTACATCAGTAATAGATCTAACTAATTCCATCTCAATAATAATAATAATGAAATTGTGCCAGCAGTCCTATGTAAAACCACAGCTACCCCATTGTGATATGATAATAGGTTTTTCTACACCTCACAAGCTCTGTTATGGAATGGAAATATGACTGTGTGTACATAGCCTCAGCGTTAGCCTAGTAATTCTGTCTGCAGTCCTATGTAAAGTCATATGATCTGACCATGAGCTTTACCAAGGGACAACAAACACCTTGCTACACCTGACAATCTCAGCTCTGCTACATTTGTACAGAGTAACTACTCATAGTTTTATTTATGATAATATAGTACGTCTGCCGGCAGTCCTATGTAAAATCCCTGGTCTCACATTGCGACATAATCATAGGACAAATCCCACCTGGCTACACGTGACAAGTTCAACTCTGCTGTGCCGATACACAACGGCTACACATTCTACCTCTTAGTAAGGAAAGGCAGAATGTCTGCAGTCCTATGTAAAATCCAGGTGTCATATTGTGATGGGATAAATACATCGAAAAAATAAAATAAAATCGCTCCAGACAACACACGACGAGCACAGCTCTGCTACATTCATACAGAATATTTACATGTCAGGAAGAATATATGTCAGGAAGTCCACTTGCAGTCCTATGCAAAATCATGTGATTCTGCCAAGGCTCTAACCCCACCTTACTACATCTGACAAGCTCAGCTCTGCTACATTCGTATTACAATTTCTGTCTCTTATGATAACATGTTAGGTTTCTTTGCAGTCCTATGTAAAAAGAAAATAGATATCAAATTGCGACAGGTCATAAATTGCAGCAAAGGAATAATTACACCTGGCTACACGTGACACACTCAGCTCTGCTTTATCCATATGGAATAGCTGCACACTGCCTCTGAGGGGGGATTAGGCAGCAAGTCTACCTGCAGTCCTATGTAAGATCATTTAAAAAGGCCATTAGTAGTGCCAAAGGGTGAAAAAAAACGCACCTGGCTAGCACTAGCTCAGCTCTGCTACATTTGTACAGAATAAATACAAATTCGGTCTCTCACCATAACATATTAGGTGTTGTCTGCAGTCCTATGTAAAACCCCGGATGTCACAGTCATAAGATGCTTTCTTTGAGTCAGGATAATGCAGGAAGTCCACTTGCAGTCCTATGCAAAATCATGTGATTCTGCCAACCCCACCTTTCTACATCTGACAAGCTCAGCTCTGCTACGTCTACATATAGTAAATATAAATTCCGTCTCTTCTCATAACGTTAGGTTTGTCTGCAGTCCCATGCAAAACCAAAAGGTGTCACATTGCGACACAGTTATAAATTGCACCAAAAGGAGAAAAAGGTCTGTGACATCCGTATAGAATATTTACCAACTCTGCTTCTGAGTCAGGATAATGTAGTCTACCTGCAGTCCTATGTAAAAAAATAAAATAAAAATCATATGATATGACCATGAGTTGTGCCAAGGATCTAAGTAAGTGTCTCCCAACCAGGGTGCCTCCAGCTGTTGCAAAACTACAACTCCTAGCATGCCCGGACAGCCGTTGGCTGTGCGGGCATGCTGGGAGTTGTAGTTTTGCAACAGCTGGAGGCACCCTGGTTAAGAAACACTAATCTAAACACACCTTTGTACAGCTCTGCTACATTTGTATGCAGTAACTATAAAATCTTTATTTGATAACATAGCAGGTTTCCCTGCAGTCCTATGCAAAACCCCAGGTATCAAATTGTCAAACAATCACGAGTTGCATCAACAGACTAATCCTACCTGGCTATACCTGACAAGCTCAGCTCTGCTAGATTCGTAAAGAGTAAATACAAATTCTGTCATCTATAACACAGTAGGTGTGTCTGCAGTCCTATGTAAAACCCTAGGTATAACATTGTCATTTGATCGCTGATGAGTTGCAACACAATAATCACACCTGGCGACACGTGACAAGCTCAGCTCTGCTAAATCCACATTGAGTATCTTCACATTCTGAGTCAGGATCATGCCACAAGTCTACCTGCAGTCCTATGTAAAAACCATCTGATAAGTCCAGGAGTCGTGCCAAGGAACTAACCACGCCTTGCTACACCTGACAAGCTCAGCTCTGCTACATTTGTACAGAATAACTACAAATGCTGTCTCTTATGATAACCTATTAGGTGTTGTCTGCAGTCCTATGTAAAACCCCAGATGTCACAGTCATAAGATCAACAGACTAATCACACCTGGCTACATCTGACAAGCTCAGCTCTGCTACATCCACCTAGAATACCTACACATTCTGTCTGTGAATCAGAATAATGCAGTAAATCTGCCTGCAGTCCTATGTAAAAAATCATGTGATATGACCATGAGTTGTGCCAAGGATCTAAGCCAGTGTCTCCCAAGCAGGGTGCCTCCAGCTGTTGCAAAACTACAACTCCTAGCATGCTAGCGGCTGTCCGGACATGCTGGGAGTTGCAGTTTTGCAACAGCTGGAGGCACCCTGGTTGAGAAACACTACTCTAAGCACACCTGGCTCCAGGTAACAAGCTCAGCTCTGCTACATTTACATGTAGTAAATATAAATTCTATCTCTTATGATAGCATAGTAGGTTTATCTGCAGTCCTATGTAAAAACCCCAGATGTAACATTGTGATACATTCAATAATTGAACTATAATAAAAAATAATAATAAAAAATAAAATAAAATAAATAAATGGCACATGGCTTCAGGTGACAATCTCAGCTCTGCTACATCCATACAGAATAGCTGCACCTCTGAGTCAGGATGATGCAGCACGTCTACCTGCAGTCCTATGTAAAAAAAAATCATGTGATATGACCAAGAGTTGGGCCAAGGACACCTGACAACACGTGACAAGTTCAGCTCTGCTACATCAACATAAAATATCTACACCTTCTGCCCCTGAGTCAAGATAATGCAGCAAGTCTACCAGCAGTCCTATGTAAAAATCATGTGTTATGTGTTATCAAGAGTTGTGCCACGGATCAAAGCACACCAGGCCACATCGGACAAGCTCAGCTCTGCTACATTTGCCTTACAATTTCTGTCTCTTATGATAACATGTTAGGTTTGTCTGCAGTCCTATGTAAAAAGAAAATAGATATCAAATTGCGACAGGTCATCAATTGCACCAAAGGAATAATTACACCTGGCTACACTTGACAAGCTCAGCTCTGCTTTATCCATATGGAATAGCTGCACACTGACTCTGAGGGAGTATTATGCAGCAAGTCTACCTGCAGTCCTATGTAAAATAATCTAAAAAGGGCATAAGTGAAGCCAAGGGAAAAAAAACGCACCTGGCTAGCACTAGCTCAGCTCTGCTACATTTGTACAGAGTAAATACAAATTCGGTCTCTCACCATAACATATTAGGTGTTGTCTGCAGTCCTATGTAAAACCCCAGATGTCACAGTCATAAGATCAACAGACTTATCACACCTGGCAACATCTGACAAGCTCAGCTCTGCTACATCCACCTAGAATACCTACACATTCTGTCTGTGAATCAGAATAATGCAGTAAGTCTACCTGCAGTCCTATGTAAAAAACAATCATGTAATATGACCATGAGTTGTTCCAAGGATCTAAGCCAGTGTCTCCCAACCAGGGTGCCTCCAGCTGTTGCAAAACTACAACTCCTAGCATGCCTGGACAGCCAGCAGCTGTCCGGGCATGCTGGGAGTTGTAGTTTTGCAACAGCTGGAGGCTCTCTGGTTGAGAAACACTACTCTAAGCACACCAGGCTCCAGGTAACAAGCTCAGCTCTGCTACATTTACATGTAGTAAATATTAATTCTGTCTCTAGTGATAGCATAGTAGGTTTATCTGCAGTCCTATGTAAAAAAAAAAAAAAAAACAGATGCCACATTGTGATACAATCAATAATTGAAATATAGTAAATAAAAAATAAATAATTTGCACATGTCTTCAGGTGACAATCTCAGCTCTGCTACATCCATACAGAATAGCTGCACACTGCCTCTGAGTCAGGATCATGCAGCAAGTCTACCTGCAGTCCTATGTAAAAAATCATGTGATATGATCATGAGTTGTGCCAAGGATCTAAGCCAGTGTCTCCCAACCAGGGTGCCTCCAGCTGTTGCAAAACTACAACTCCTAGCATGCCCGGACAACTTGCGGCTGTCAGGGCATGTTGGGAGTTGTAGTTTTTCAACAGCTGGAGGCACACTGGTTGAGAAACACTAATCTAAGCCAGTGTCTCCCAAGCCGGGTGCCTCCAGCTGTTGCAAAATTACAACTCCTAGCATGCCAGCGGCTTTCCGGGCATGCTGGGAGTTGTAGTTTTGCAACAGCTGGAGGCACCCTGGTTGAGAAACACTAATCTAAGCACACCTTTGTACAGCTCTGCTACATTTGTATGCAGTAACTATAAAATCTTTATTTTATAACATAGCAGGTTTCCTTGCAGTCCTATGCAAAACCCCAGGTATCAAATTGTCAAATCATCACGAGTTGCATCAACAGACTAATCCTACCTGGCTATACCTGACAAGCTCAGCTCTGCTACATTCGTAAAGAGTAAATACAAATTCTGTCATCTATAACACAGTAGATGTGTCTGCAGTCCTATGTAAAACCCTAGGTATAACATTGTCATTTGATCGTTGATGAGTTGCAACACAATAATCACACCTGGCGACACGTGACAAGCTCAGCTCTGCTAAATCCACATTGAGTATCTTCACATTCTGAGTCAGGATCATGCCACAAGTCTACCTGCAGTCCTATGTAAAAATCATCTGATAAGTCCAGGAGTCGTGCCAAGGAACTAACCACGCCTTGCTACACCTGACAAGCTCAGCTCTGCTACATTTGTACAGAATAACTACAAATGCTGTCTCTTATGATAACCTATTAGGTGTTGTCTGCAGTCCTATGTAAAACTCAAGATGTCACAGTCATAAGATCATGAGTTGTATCAACAGACTAATCCTACCTGGCTACATCTGACAAGCTCAGCTCTGCTACATCCACCTAGAATACCTACACATTCTGTCTGTGAATCAGAATAATGCAGTAAGTCTACCTGCAGTCCTATGTAAAAAAAAAATCATGTGATATGACCATGAGTTGTGCCAAGGATCTAAGCCAGTGTTTCCCAACCAGGGTGCCTCCAGCTGTTGCAAAACTACAACTCCTAGCATGCCCGGACAGCCAGCGGCTGGAAGTTGTAGTTTTGCAACAGCTGGAGGCACACTGGTTGAGAAACACTAATCTAAGCCAGTGTCTCCCAAGCAGGGTGCCTCCAGCTGTTGCAAAACTACAACTCCTAGCATGCCAGCGGCTGTCCGGGTATGCTGGGAGTTGTAGTTTTGCAACAGCTGGAAGCACCCTGGTTGAGAAACACTACTCTAAGCACACCTGGCTCCAGGTGACAAGCTCAGCTCTGCTACATTTACATGGAGTAAATATAAACTCTGTCTCTTATGATAGCATAGTAGGTTTACCTGCAGTCCTATGTAAAAACCTCAGATGTAACATTGCGATACAATCAATAATTGAACTATAATATAAAATAATAAAAAATATAATAAAAATAAATGGCACATGGCTTCAGGTGACCATCTCAGCTCTGCTACATCCATACAGAATAGCTGCACACTGCCTCTGAGTCAGGATAATGCAGCACGTCTATCTGCAGTCCTATGTAAAAATCATGTGATATGACCAAGAGTTGTGCCAAGGATCTAAGCCAGTGTCTTCCAACCAGGGTGCCTCCAGCTGTTGCAAAACTACAACTCCTAGCATGCCCGGACAGCCAGCGGCTGTCCGGGCATGCTGGGAGTTGTAGTTTTGCAACAGCTGGAGGCACCCTGGTTGAGAAACACTTATCTAAGCACACCTGGCTCCAGTAACTATGTTACTATGTAACAAGCTCAGCTCTGCTACATTTACATGGAGTAAATATAAATTCTGTCTCTTATGATAGCATAGTAGGTTTATCTGCAGTCCTATGTAAAACCCCAGATGTCACATTGTGATACAATCAATAATTGAAATATAGTAAAAATAAATAAAAATAAATGGCACATGGCTTCAGGTGACAATCTCAGCTCTGCTACATCCATACAGAATAGCTGCACACTGCCTCTGAGTCAGGATAATGCAGCACGTCTACCTGCAGTCCTATGTAAACATCACGTGATGTGACCATGAGTTGTGCCAAGGATCTAAGCCAGTGTCTTCCAACCAGGGTGCCTCCAGCTGTTGCAAAACTTCAACTCCTAGCATGCCAGCGGCTGTCCGGGCATGCTGGGAGTTGTAGTTTTGCAACAGCTGGAGGCACCCTGGTTGAGAAACACTAATCTAAGCCAGTGTCTCCCAAGCAGGGTGCCTCCAGCTGTTGCAAAACTACAACTCCTAGGATGCCAGCGGCTTTCCGGGCATGCTGGGAGTTGTAGTTTTGCAACAGCTGGAGGCACCCTTGTTGAGAAACCCTAATCTAAGCACACGTGGCTCCAGGTAACAAGCTCAGCTCTGCTACATTTACATGGAGTAAATATAAACTCTGTCTCTTATGATAGCATAGTAGGTTTATCTGCAGTCCTATGTAAAACCCCAGATGTCACATTGTGATACAATCAATAATTGAAATATAATAAAAATAAATGGCACATGGCTTCAGGTGACAATCTCAGCTCTGCTACATCCATACAGAATAGCTGCACACTGCCTCTGAGTCAGGATAATGCAGCAAGTCTACCTGCAGTCCTATGTAAAGATCACGTGATGTGACCATACATTGTGCCAGAGGACAAACTCATCCCTGCCCCCGACCCTCCCCCGCCGGTGCCCGGTCTTACCTGGTGAGAGGTGCCCGGGGGTGAGGGCTGGGCCCCTGGTGCCCTTACCAGTCCTGGCGCCCAGACTGTCTGGATGTCATCGCGGTCCTCAGTCCGGCCGGGCACCGGGTCCCCTCACTGCTCACTATTCCCAGCGCTCAGTGGTCGTGGTGGCGCCCCTGGTGGCTCCCATGTGTACATGCCCTGTGCCCAGGTGCCCACCTGACTCCCGCTCTGTCTGTACAGTCCGATGTCTCCCCTCATAGGTCTGTGTCTGGGCTTCTCCCACAGTGTTGTGCGGCGTCCCTGGAGCTCTGGCTCCCCCTATAGGACACGTCTGGTAGTGTGTGTACCCCTCCTGGATGAATGTGCCCCCACTGTTGTGCCCTTCTTGTTCAGGATACAAGGTCCCTGAGGTTGTGCCCGGGTGGTGATCGGATCAGTGATGGTTGTGTCTGTGGCACTGCTGTGTGTGGATATGTATACATCAGTGGGCATGTGCCTGGCATGGGCTGAGGGGTCCCCTGGGGCTCCCTGGGGCTCCTCTGATGTTATTCATACATCTCATTAGATTTTGGGGGCCTCTGGTTGCTGTGGGGTGCTTTGGTCTCCACTATCTATACATCTATGTGTGGGTATGTATTTATGTACAGTATGTGTCTGTGTGTATTTATGTACAGTGTCTGTGTGTATGTATGTACAGTATGTGTATTTATGTACAGTATGTGTCTGTGTATGTATTTATGTACAGTATGTGTCTGTGTGTATGTATGTACAGTATGTGTCTGTGTGTATGTATGTACAGTATGTGTCTGTGTGTATGTATGTTCAGTATGTGTCTGTATTAATGTACATTATGTGTGTATGTATGTACAGTGTGTCTGTGTGTATGTATGTACAGTATGTGTCTGTGTGTATGTATGTACAGTATGTGTGTGTATGTATTTATGTACAGTATGTGTCTGTGTGTATGTATGTACAGTATGTGTCTGTGTGTATGTATGTACAGTATGTGTCTGTGTGTATGTATGTTCAGTATGTGTCTGTATTAATGTACAGTATGTGTGTATGTATGTACAGTATGTGTCTGTGTGTATGTATGTACAGTATGTGTATTTATGTACATTATGTGTCTGTGTGTATGTATGTACAGTATGTGTCTGTATTAATGTACATTATGTGTGTATGTATGTACAGTATGTGTCTGTGTATGTATTTATGTACAGTATGTGTCTGTGTGTATGTATGTTCAGTATGTGTCTGTGTATGTATGTACAGTATGTGTCTGTATGTATTAATGTACATTATGTGTGTATGTATGTACAGTATGTGTATTTATGTACAGTATGTGTCTGTGTGTATGTATGTACAGTATGTGTATGTATGTACACTATGTGTCTGTGTGTGTATGTATGTACAGTATGTGTATTTATGTACAGTATGTATCTGTGTGTATGTATGTACACTATGTGTCTGTGTGTGTATGTATGTACAGTATGTGTATTTATGTACAGTATGTGTCTGTATGTATTAATGTACATTATGTGTGTATGTATGTACAGTATGTGTATGTATGTACAGTATGTGTCTGTGTATGTATGTACAGTATGTGTCTGTATGTATTAATGTACATTATGTGTGTATGTAGGTACAGTATGTGTATTTATGTACAGTGTCTGTGTGTATGTATGTACAGTATGTGTATTTATGTACAGTATGTGTCTGTATGTATTAATGTACATTATGTGTGTATGTACAGTATGTGTCTGTGTGTATGTATGTTCAGTATGTGTCTGTGTGTATGTATGTACATTATGTGTATGTATGTTCAGTATGTGTCTGTGTGTATTTATGTACAGTATGTATCTGTGTGTATGTATGTACAGTATGTGTATGTATGTACACTATGTGTCTGTGTGTGTGTATGTATGTACAGTATGTGTATTTATGTACAGTATGTATCTGTGTGTATGTATGTACAGTATGTGTATTTATGTACAGTATGTGTCTGTATGTATTAATGTACATTATGTGTGTATGTATGTACAGTATGTGTCTGTGTATATGTATGTTCAGTATGTGTCTGTGTGTATGTATGTACAGTATGTGTATGTATGTTCAGTATGTGTCTGTGTGTATGTATGTACAGTATGTGTATTTATGTACAGTATGTATCTGTGTGTATGTATGTACATTATGTGTATGTATGTACACTATGTGTCTGTGTGTGTGTATGTATGTACAGTATGTGTATTTATGTACAGTATGTATCTGTGTGTATGTATGTACAGTATGTGTATGTATGTACACTATGTGTCTGTGTGTGTATGTATGTATGTACAGTATGTGTATTTATGTACAGTATGTGTCTGTATGTATTAATGTACATTATGTGTGTATGTATGTACAGTATGTGTATGTATGTACAGTATGTGTCTGTGTATGTATGTACAGTATGTCTGTATGTATTAATGTACATTATGTGTGTATGTAGGTACAGTATGTGTATTTATGTACAGTGTCTGTGTGTATGTATGTACAGTATGTGTATGTATGTACAGTATGTGTATGTGTGTATGTAAGTACAGTATGTGTCTCTGTGTATGTACAGTATGTGTCTGTATGTATTAATGTACATTATGTGTGTATGTATGTACAGTATGTGTGTGTATGTATGTACAGTATGTGTATGTATGTACAGTATGTGTATGTACAGTATGTGTCTGTGTGTATGTATGTACAGTATGTGTCTGTGTGTATGTAGGTACAGTATGTGTATTTATGTAGAGTATGTGTCTGTGTGTATGTATGTAGAGTATATGTCTGTGTGTATGTATGTACAGTATGTGTATTTATGTACAGTATGTGTCTGTGTGTATGCATGTACAGTATGTGTCTGTGTGTATGTATGTACAGTATGTGTCTGTGTGTATGTATGTACAGCATGTGTATTTATGTACAGTATGTGTCTGTGTGTATGTATGTACAGTATGTGTATGTATGTACAGTATGTGTCTGTGTGTATGTATATACAGTATGTGTATTTATGTACAGTATGTGTCTGTGTATGTATGTACAGTATGTGTCTGTATGTATTAATGTACATTGTGTGTATGTATGTACAGTATGTGTCTGTTTGTGTGTATGTATGTACAGTATGTGTCTGTGTGGGTGTATGTATGTACAGTATGCGTGTTTATGTACAGTATGTATCTGTGTGTATTTATGTACAGTATGTATGTCTGTGTGTATGTATGTACAGTATGTGTATTTATGTACAGTATGTGTCTGTGTGTATTTATGTACAGTATGTATGTCTGTGTGTATGTATGTATGTACAGTATGTGTATTTATGTACAGTATGTGTCTGTGTGGGTGTATGTATGTACAGTATGTGTATTTATGTACAGTATGTGTCTGTGTGTATTTATGTACAGTATGTATGTCTGTGTGTATGTATGTACAGTATGTGTATTTATGCACAGTATGTGTCTGTGTGTATTTATGTCCGTGTGTATGTATGTACAGTATGTGTCTGTGTGTATTTATGTACAGTATGTGTATGTATGTACAGTATGTGTCTGTGTGTATGTATGTATGTACAGTATGTATCTCTGTGTATGTACAGTATGTGTGTGTATGTATTTATGTACATTATGTGTATTTATGTACAGTATGGGGGAGATTTATTAAAACCTGTCTAGAGGGAATGTTGTTGAGTTGCCCATAGCAACCAATCAGATCACTGCTTTCATTTTTGAAAAGGCCTGTGAAAAATGAAAGCAGTGATCTGATTGGTTGCTATGGGCAACTCAACAACATTCCCTCTAGACAGGTTTTGATAAATCTATCCCTATGTGTGTATGTATGTACAGTGTGTATTTATGTACAGTATGTGTATGTATATACAGTGTGTATTTATGTACAGTATGTGTATGTATGTACAGTGTGTATTTATGTACAGTATGTGTATGTATGTACAGTGTGTATTTATGTACAGTATGTGTATGTATGTACAGTGTGTATTTATGTACAGTATGTGTATGTATGTACAGTGTGTATTTATGTACAGTATGTGTATGTATGTACAGTGTGTATTTATGTACAGTATGTGTATGTATGTCTGTGTGTATTTATGTACAGTATGTGTATGTACAGTATGTCTGTGTGTATTAATGTACAGTATGGGGGGAGATTTACCAAAACCTGTCCAGAGAAACAATTGCTGAGTTGCCCATAGCAACCAATCAGATCGCTTCTTTCATTTTTTGAAAGGCCTCTAAAAAAGGAAAGAAACAATCTGATTGGTTGCTATGAGCAACTGGGCAACTTTTCATCTGGACAGGTTTTGATAACTCTCCCCCTATGTGTCTGTGTATATTTATGTACAGTTTTTTTCTGTGTGTATGTACAGTATGTGTTTATGTATGTACAGTATGTATCTGTGTGTATGTATGTACAGTATGTGTTTATGTATGTACAGTATGTATCTGTGTGTGTGTATGTATGTACAGTATGTGTATTTATGTACAGTATGTGTCTGTGTGTAGGTATGTACAGTATGTGTGTATGTATGTACAGTATGTGTATGTACAGTATGTATCTGTGTGTATGTATGTACAGTATGTGTATGTATGTACAGTATGTGTATGTACAGTATGTATCTGTTTGTATGTATGTACAGTATGTATCTGTATGTATGTACAGTATGTGTATGTACAGTATATATATGTTTGTATGTATGTACAGTATGTATCTGTATGTATGTATGTATGTACAGTATGTGTATGTATGTACAGTATGTGTATGTACAGTATGTATCTGTGTGTATGTATGTATGTATGTATGTACAGTATGTGTTTGTGCAGTATGTGTCTGTGTATGTATGTATGTACAGTATGTGTCTGTGTGTGTGTATGTATGTACAGTATGTGTATTTATGTACAGGATGTGTCTGTGTATGTATGTACAGTATGTGTGTATGTATGTACAGTATGTGTATTTATGTACAGTATCTATGTCTGTGTATGTATGTACAGTATGTGTCTGTGTGTATGTATGTACAGTATGTGTATTTATGTACAGTATGTGTCTGTGTGTAATTTATGTACTGTATGTGTCTGTGTGTATTTATGTACAGTATGTGTATTTATGTACAGTATGCATCTGTGTGTATGTATGTAGAGTATGTATCTGTGTATGTATGTATGTACAGTATGTGTATTTATGTACAGGATGTGTCTGTGTGTATTTATGTACAGTATGTCTGTGTGTATTTATGTACAGTATGTAAACCTGTATGTCTGTGTGTATGTACAATGTGTGTCTGTATGTACAGTATGGTGGGAATTTATTGTGGTGAAGCACTATGTGGAAAGCCTTGTGGGGTGTAGGGTAGTTGGGGTGTTGCTGTTCAATGTAATAAAGGGCGCTGTTAACCCTTGCCACTCGTGACGCCAGGGTGAGGGTTAAAACTCTGTAGTGATGCTGGGCCTATCGCCACCCTTCCCAAGAGCGATAGGTGAGTGTAGAATAAATAGATTGTCCACAGCAGTGCTGAACTTAAAACTTGCAGGAATCTTTACTGAAGATTTTCTGTATATGCAGTAACGGCAACAGTTCAGATAACAGAGTCTATATAGACAGCACAGCAGTGATTGACAGATGCTTAGGACAGGAAAGTTCTCTTAAGATTAGGAGGATTGTATTTGCATAGATCCGCTGGATTTAGGGGTTAGATTAGGTCCCGAGGTCTCGCGGAGATAGCAGGGAATTGTAAGAACTATCCGTCTCTAGCGCAGGCCTAAGACGCAACGAGTCCTACCTCGTCCAAAGTCAGCAAGAGAGGGACAATATGGTGCAGCTCCCTTATATGGGCAGGGGCTGGCCGTTTTGGATTGGTCCAATCAGCTGTCACTCACCGTTACAATGGATTGTGGGTGATCACATGTCCAAAACCACCAAAGGTCCTTTAGCAAAAACCATAGAGTTCTGCAACCCGGTCACATGACCCGCAGGTCCTGCGACGCTACATTTATTTAGATTGATAATATTTACAAATATTAAGTGACTAAGGGGTGACTAGGGGTTGAATGAGGAAAGCAAACCCCGACAGTCCTAGGGACTCTAACTTTGGGGACTAATTACCAAGGCACAGTATGAAATACGGTGCCGGGACACCACATTATCATTAGTGGTAGAAGCTAATACGTTTTTTTTAACACAAAAATGGGGCAGATCGCTCCGGGTCATTCTCCAGAGACCCATTGTGATCCACATTTATTAACTGTACAATCCGGCAGCACATGCAGCTCCATAGCGCTCCCTGTCGGCTCCTGTAAACATCTCTCATAATTCATAATCCCCGCCGCCGGGAGACCGGAGCTCTGATTGGTGAATATTCACCAATCAGAGCTCCTCTCTTCTGGCAGTGGTGGATTATGAAATGTGACAGCGTATACAGTATTCCCCGCCTGGAGCGGGTGGAGAGTGCAGTGGAGCCGCATGTACCGCCGGCATGTTAATTTAATATATGCGTATCGCAGCGTTTCTCAGCAGAATGACCTGCTGCGATCTGCACCTCAGCCCCTGGATGTGCAAGTGCCATCCCTCAGCGCTGCGGTACTACAACTACTCCCATCATGGGACAGACTCTGTCCCATGATGGGAGTAGTAGTCCAAGGCAGAGGGACAGATAGAAAGGGGGTCTCACTCCTGCGACCTATACTGCTCTGCCCCTAGTGATGACGTCCTTAGGGGGTGGAGCTACACCGTCCAGACCTGAAGCTTGGGTGGTAAGTATGGCTCTGTTCTCATTATGCGTTTTGCATAATGGGAACAGAGCCTTTCTGGCAGTGTGTTCCTAAACAGGGAGACTCCAGCTGTTGCTTAACTACAGCCCCCCATGATGGGAGTTTTAATTTAGCAACAATTGAAGGCTCCCTGTTTAGGAACACTCTGGTTAATGAGGACTGTAGGGGAGTAATTTTTTTTGAACAATTTTTTTTTTCAATGTGTCATGTTTTTTATAATTTAATTTTCAGGCTTAGTAGTGGAAGCTGTCTTGTAGATGGAATCCATTACTAAGCCGGGGCTTAGCGTTAGCTCCAAAAACAGCTAGCGCTAACCTCCAATTATTACCCCTTTACCCACTGTTACGCCGAGCGCTCCGGGTCCCCGCTCCTCCCCGGAGCGCTCGCTACACTCCTCTCACTGCAGCGCTCCGGTCGGTTCCACGGACCCGGGGCGCTGCGATACCGCCTCTGGCCGGGATGCGATTCGCGATGCGGGTAGCGCCCGCTCGCGATGCGCACCCCGGCTCCCGTACCTGACTCGCTCTCCGTCAGTTCTGTCCCGGCGCGCGCGGCCCCGCTCCCTAGGGCGCGCGCGCGCCGGGTCTTTGCGATTTAAAGGGCCACTGCGCCGCTGATTGGCGCAGTGGTTCCAATTAGTGTTTACACCTGTGCACTTCCCTATATCACCTCACTTCCCCTTCACTCCCTCGCCGGATCTTGTTGCCTTAGTGCCAGTGAAAGCGTTTCCTTGTGTGTTCCTAGCCTGTGTTCCAGACCTCCTGCCGTTGCCCCTGACTACGATCCTTGCTGCCTGCCCCGACCTTCTGCTACGTCCGACCTTGCTTCTGTCTACTCCCTTGTACCGCGCCTATCTTCAGCAGCCAGAGAGGTTGAGCCGTTGCTAGGGGATACGACCTGGTCACTACCGCCGCAGCAAGACCATCCCGCTTTGCGGCGGGCTCTGGTGAAAACCAGTAGTGACTTAGAACCGATCCTCTAGCACGGTCCACGCCAATCCCTCTCTGGCACAGAGGATCCACTACCTGCCAGCCGGCATCGTGACAGTAGATCCGGCCATGGATCCCGCTGAAGTTCCTCTGCCAGTTGTCGCTGACCTCACCACGGTGGTCGCCCAGCAGTCACAACAGATTGCGCAACAAGGCCAACAGCTGTCTCAACTGACTGTTATGCTACAACAGTTACTACCACAGCTCCAGCAACCATCTCCTCCGCCAGCTCCTGTACCTCCTCCGCAGCGAGTGGCCGCTTCTGGACTACGACTATCCTTGCCGGATAAATTTGATGGGGACTCTAAGCTTTGCCGTGGCTTCCTTTCCCAATGTTCATTACACTTGGAGATGATGTCGGACCAGTTCCCCACTGAAAGGTCTAAGGTGGCTTTCGTAGTCAGCCTGCTGTCTGGAAAAGCCCTGGCTTGGGCCACACCGCTCTGGGACCGCAATGACTCCGTCACTGCCTCTGTACACTCCTTCTTCTCGGAGATTCGAAGTGTCTTTGAGGAACCTGCCCGAGCCTCTTCTGCTGAGACTGCCCTGTTGAACCTGGTCCAGGGTAATTCTTCCGTTGGCGAGTATGCCGTACAATTCCGTACTCTTGCTTCTGAGTTATCCTGGAACAATGAGGCCCTCTGCGCGACCTTTAAAAAAGGCCTATCCAGCAACATTAAAGATGTTCTGGCCGCACGAGAAATGCCTGCTAATCTTCATGAACTTATTCACCTAGCCACTCGCATTGACATGCGTTTTTCCGAAAGGCGTCAGGAGCTCCGCCAAGATATGGACTCTGTTCGCACGAGGCGTTTCTTCTCCTCGGCTCCTCTCTCCTCTGGTTCCCTGCAATCTGTTCCTGTGCCTCCCGCCGTGGAGGCTATGCAGGTCGACCGGTCTCGCCTGACATCTCAAGAGAGGACACGACGCCGCATGGAGAACCTCTGCCTGTACTGTGCTAGTACCGAACACTTCCTGAGGGATTGTCCTATCCGCCCTCCCCGCCTGGAAAGACGTACCCTGACTCCGCACAAAGGTGAGACAATCCTTGATGTCCACTCTGCTTCTCCACGTCTTACTGTGCCTGTGCGGATGTCTGCCTCTGCCTTCTCCTTCTCTTCTGTGGCCTTCTTGGACTCTGGATCTGCAGGAAATTTTATTTTGGCCTCTCTCGTCAACAGGTTCAACATCCCAGTGACCAGTCTCACCAGACCCCTTTACATCAATTGTATAAACAATGAAAGATTGGACTGTTCCATACGTTTCCGCACGGAGCCCCTTCTAATGAGCATCGGATCTCATCACGAGAGGATTGAACTTTTGGTCCTCCCCAATTGCACCTCGGAAATTCTCCTTGGACTTCCCTGGCTTCAACTTCATTCCCCAACCCTGGATTGGTCCACTGGGGAGATCAAGAGCTGGGGGCCCTCTTGTTCCAAGGACTGTCTAAAACCGGTTCCCAGTAACCCTTGCCGTAACTCTGTGCTTCCTCCAGTAACCGGTCTCCCTAAGGCCTATATGGACTTCGCGGATGTTTTCTGCAAAAAACAAGCGGAGACTCTACCTCCTCACAGGCCTTATGATTGTCCTATCGACCTCCTCCCGGGTACTACTCCACCCCGGGGCAGAATTTATCCTCTCTCTGCCCCAGAGACTCTTGCCATGTCTGAATACGTCCAGGAGAATCTAAAAAAGGGCTTTATCCGTAAATCCTCCTCTCCTGCCGGAGCCGGATTTTTCTTTGTGTCCAAAAAAGATGGCTCTCTACGTCCTTGCATTGACTACCGCGGACTTAATAAAATCACGGTTAAGAACCGCTACCCCTTACCCCTCATCTCTGAACTCTTTGATCGCCTCCAAGGTGCCCACATCTTTACTAAATTGGACTTAAGAGGCGCCTATAACCTCATCCGCATCAGAGAGGGGGATGAGTGGAAAACAGCATTTAACACCAGAGATGGACACTTTGAGTATCTGGTCATGCCCTTTGGCCTGTGCAACGCCCCTGCTGTCTTCCAAGACTTTGTTAATGAAATTTTTCGTGATCTGTTATACTCCTGTGTTGTTGTATATCTTGATGATATCCTAATTTTTTCGGCCAATCTAGAAGAACACCGCCAGCATGTCCGTATGGTTCTTCAGAGACTTCGTGACAATCAACTCTATGCTAAAATTGAGAAATGTCTGTTTGAATGCCAATCTCTTCCTTTTCTAGGATACTTGGTCTCTGGCCAGGGACTACAAATGGATCCAGATAAACTCTCTGCCGTCTTAGATTGGCCACGCCCCTCCGGACTCCGTGCCATCCAACGTTTTTTGGGGTTCGCCAATTATTACAGGCAATTTATTCCACATTTTTCTACCATTGTGGCTCCTATTGTGGCTTTAACCAAAAAAAATGCCGATCCCAAGTCTTGGCCTCCTCAAGCGGAAGACGCCTTTAAACGACTCAAGTCTGCCTTCTCTTCGGCTCCCGTGCTCTCCAGACCTGACCCATCTAAACCATTCCTATTGGAGGTTGATGCCTCCTCAGTGGGAGCTGGAGCTGTCCTTCTACAAAAAAACTCTTCCGGGCATGCTGCTACTTGTGGTTTTTTTTCTAGGACCTTCTCTCCGGCGGAGAGGAACTACTCCATCGGGGATCGAGAGCTTCTAGCCATTAAATTAGCACTTGAGGAATGGAGGCATCTGCTGGAGGGATCAAGATTTCCAGTTATTATTTACACCGATCACAAGAACCTCTCATACCTCGAGTCTGCCCAACGGCTGAATCCTCGTCAGGCCAGGTGGTCTCTGTTCTTTGCCCGATTTAATTTTGAAATTCACTTTCGGCCTGCTGATAAGAACATTAGGGCCGATGCCCTCTCTCGTTCCTCAGATGCTTCTGAAATTGAACTCTCTCCTCAACACATCATTCCTCCTGACTGCCTGATTTCCACTTCTCCAGCCTCCATCAGGCAAACTCCTCCAGGAAAGACCTTTGTTTCTCCACGCCAACGCCTCGGAATCCTCAAATGGGGTCACTCCTCCCATCTCGCAGGTCATGCGGGCATCAAGAAATCTGTGCAACTCATCTCTCGCTTCTATTGGTGGCCGACTCTAGAGACTGATGTGGTGGACTTTGTGCGAGCCTGCACTATCTGTGCCCGGGATAAGACTCCTCGCCAGAAGCCCGCTGGTTTTCTTCTTCCTCTGCCTGTTCCCGAACAACCTTGGTCTCTGATTGGTATGGATTTTATTACTGACTTACCCCCATCCCATGGCAACACTGTTATTTGGGTGGTCGTTGATCGATTCTCCAAAATGGCACATTTCATCCCTCTTCCTGGTCTTCCTTCAGCGCCTCAGTTGGCTAAACAATTTTTTGTACACATTTTTCGTCTTCACGGGTTGCCTACGCAGATCGTCTCGGATAGAGGCGTCCAATTTGTGTCTAAATTCTGGAGGGCTCTCTGTAAACAACTCAAGATTAAATTAAATTTTTCTTCTGCATACCATCCTCAATCCAATGGACAAGTAGAAAGAATTAACCAGATCTTGGGTGACTATTTACGACATTTTGTTTCCTCCCGCCAGGATGACTGGGCAGATCTTCTACCTTGGGCCGAATTCTCGTATAATTTCAGAATCTCTGAATCTTCCTCCAAATCCCCGTTTTTCGTGGTGTACGGCCGTCACCCTCTTCCCCCCCTCCCTACCCCCTTGCCCTCTGGTCTGCCCGCTGTGGATGAAATTTCTCGTGATCTTTCCATCATATGGAGAGAGACCCAAAATTCTCTCTTACAGGCTTCTTCACGCATGAAGAGATTCGCGGATAAGAAAAGAAGAGCTCCTCCCATTTTTTCCCCTGGAGACAAGGTATGGCTCTCCGCCAAATATGTCCGCTTCCGTGTCCCTAGCTATAAGTTGGGACCACGCTATCTTGGTCCTTTCAAGATTTTGCGCCAGATTAACCCTGTCTCTTACAAACTTCTTCTTCCTCCTTCTCTTCGTATTCCTAATGCCTTTCATGTTTCTCTTCTTAAACCACTTATCATTAACCGTTTCTCTCCCAAATCTGTTTCCCCCACTCCTGTCTCCGGCTCCTCGGACATCTTCTCCGTCAAGGAAATTTTAGCATCTAAAAAGGTCAGAGGGAAAACCTTCTTTTTAGTGGATTGGGAGGGTTGTGGTCCAGAAGAGAGGTCCTGGGAACCTGAGGACAATATCCTGGACAAAAGTCTGGTCCTCAGGTTCTCAGGCTCCAAGAAGAGGGGGAGACCCAAGGGGGGGGGTACTGTTACGCCGAGCGCTCCGGGTCCCCGCTCCTCCCCGGAGCGCTCGCTACACTCCTCTCACTGCAGCGCTCCGGTCGGTTCCACGGACCCGGGGCGCTGCGATACCGCCTCTGGCCGGGATGCGATTCGCGATGCGGGTAGCGCCCGCTCGCGATGCGCACCCCGGCTCCCGTACCTGACTCGCTCTCCGTCAGTTCTGTCCCGGCGCGCGCGGCCCCGCTCCCTAGGGCGCGCGCGCGCCGGGTCTTTGCGATTTAAAGGGCCACTGCGCCGCTGATTGGCGCAGTGGTTCCAATTAGTGTTTACACCTGTGCACTTCCCTATATCACCTCACTTCCCCTTCACTCCCTCGCCGGATCTTGTTGCCTTAGTGCCAGTGAAAGCGTTTCCTTGTGTGTTCCTAGCCTGTGTTCCAGACCTCCTGCCGTTGCCCCTGACTACGATCCTTGCTGCCTGCCCCGACCTTCTGCTACGTCCGACCTTGCTTCTGTCTACTCCCTTGTACCGCGCCTATCTTCAGCAGCCAGAGAGGTTGAGCCGTTGCTAGGGGATACGACCTGGTCACTACCGCCGCAGCAAGACCATCCCGCTTTGCGGCGGGCTCTGGTGAAAACCAGTAGTGACTTAGAACCGATCCTCTAGCACGGTCCACGCCAATCCCTCTCTGGCACAGAGGATCCACTACCTGCCAGCCGGCATCGTGACACCCACCACCACAGAGGTGCTGGGAAGAGCCATTACCTACAGGCCCGGAGCATCAAAAATAGTGCTCCTGGGACTAGGTGGTAACAGGCTGGTGTTATTTAGGGTGGGAAGGGCCAGTAACAATGGTCCTCGCCCACCCTGGTAACATCAGGCTGCTGCTGCTTGGTTGGTATCTGGCTGATACTGAAAATAAGGGGAACCTTATGCATTTTTTTTATAAATAAAAAAACGTGTGGTTCCCCCTATTTTCAGCATCAGCCAGATACCAACCAAGCAGCAACAGCCTGACGTTACCAGGGTGGGCGAGGACCAATAACGCCAGCCTGTTACCGCCTAGGCCCAGGAGCACCATTTTTGACACTCCGGGCCTGTTGGTACTGGCTCTTCCCAGCACCCCTGTGGCGGTGGGTACCGGGATAATTTTGGGGGCTAACGCTAAGCACTGGCTTAGTAATGGATTCTGTCTACAAGATGGCTTCCACTACTAAGCCTGAAAATTCAATTACAAAAACATGACACATTGAAAAAATTTTTTTATTTAAAAAAGCACTCCCCCACAGCACTCGTTAACTCATTTATTGACATTTAAAAAAAAATGCTGGTCATTGTCGCAATCCACCAAATCTGACGTAGTCCTCCGCATTCACGGATCTGAAATGAGAAGAAAAGAAAAAGAAAAAAAAAAAGGTTAGTACATTTTTGGCGCTCTCCCCTGGGGTGTTCCTAAACAGGGAGCCTCCAATTGTTGACATCTGCCTACTGTATCCTGTATATACAGTCATCTATAGACAGCTGTATACACCCTGTTCCAAATTATTATGCAAATTATATTTTTCTCATTTACCTAAATAATTGATGTAAATAACAGTCAGCATAATTCTCATGTTATCAAGTATTAAGAGAACAATTCAAGTCACGTTACATTTTAACATAGGACCCCTTATTTGATACTTGATATATTTGATATTCACAAGTCTTGAATCCATTGAACTTGTGAGTTTTTGGACAGTGTCTGTTTGAATTTGTTTGTAAGATGTCAGAATAGCCTCCCAGAGCTGCTGTTTGGATGACAACTGCCTCCCACCCTCATAGATCTTTTGCTTGAGGATGCTCCAAAGGTTCTCAATAGGATTGAGGTCAGGGGAGGATGGAGGCCACACCATGACTTTCACTCCTTTTACTCCATAGCAGCCATTGATGCAGAGGTATTCTTTGCAGCATGAGATGATGCATTGTCATGCATGAAGATTATTTTATTACGGAAAGCATAGTTCTTTCCTCTGTACCAGGGAAGAAAGGGGTCAGTCAGAAACTCCACATACTTTGCAGAGGTCATCTTTACACCTTCGGGGACCCTAAAGGGGCCGACCGTCTCTCTTCCCATTATTCCGGTCCAAAACATGACTCCACCACCACCTTGCTGACATCGCAACCTTGTTGGAACAGGGTGGCCGACTCCATCCATCTGGACCATCCAGGGTTGCACGGCACTCATCAGTGAACAGGACTGTTTGAAAATTACTCTTCATGTATTTTTCTGCCCAATGCAGCCATTTCTGCTGGTGAGCATTGGTTAGTGGTGGCCAAATAGAAGGTTTATGCACAGTTACAAGACTCCGGAGAACTCTACACTTTGATGTCCGTGGGACTCCAGAGGCACCAGCAGCTTCATATATCTGTTTGCTACTATGTAATGGTATTTTAGCAGCTGCTCTCTTGATCCGATGCATGGGTCTGGCAGAAATCTTCCTCAATTTGCCTTTATCTGCACAAACCCGTCTGTGCTCTGAATCAGCCACAAATCTCTTAATAGTGCGATGATTATGCCTAAGTTTTTGTGAAATATCCAATGTTTTCATACCTCGTCCAAGACATTCACTCTTTTCAGCAGCAGAGAGATCTTTTTTATTCCCCATATTGCTTGAAAATGGTGCTCTGCTTAAAGGGGTGCTCAGCGTTTGGAAAACAATGTTACGAATGCTTAGAGCCAGTGCCGGGAGCTCGTGACGTCATAGCGCCGCCCCCTCATGATGTTACGCCCCACCCCCTCAATGCAAGTCTATGGGAGGGGGCGTGACAGTCCACTCCCTGTGAGGTGCAGCTTAGGGCTCTAGTCTGGGGTGTGTATTATTTTGGGGCTCTAGTCTGGGGTCTGTATTATTTTGACGCTCTAGTCTGGGGTCAGTATTATTTTAGAGCTCTAGTCTTGGGTCTGTATTATTTTAGGACTCTAGTCTGGGGCCTGTATTATTTTGGGGCTCTAGTCTAGAGTCTGTATTATTTTGAGGCTCTAGTCTGGGGTCTGTATTATTTTAGGGCTCCTGTATAGGGTCTGTATTATTTCAGAGCTCTAGTCTGGGGTCTGTATTATTTCAGAGCTCTAGTCTGGGGTCTGTATTATTTCAGAGCTCTAGTCTAGGGTCTGTATTATTTTGGCACTCTAGTCTGGAGTCTGTATTATTTTAGAGCTCTAGGCTGGGGTCTGTATTATTTTGGGGCTCTAGTCTGGGGTCTGTATTATTTTAGAGCTCTAGTCTGGGGTCTGTATTATTTTGGCGCTCTATTCTGAAGTCTGTATTATTTTAGAGATATAGTCTGGGGTCTGTATTGTTTTAGAGCTCTAGGCTGGGGTCTGTATTATTTGGGGGCTCTAGTCTGAGGTCTGTATTATTTTAGAGCTCTAGTCTGAGGTCTGTATTATTTTAGAGCTCTAGTCTGGGGTCTGTATTATTTTGGGGCTCTAGTTGGAGGTCTGTATTATTTTAGAGCTCTAGTCTGGGGTGATGGGTCTGTATTATTTTAGAGCTCTAGTCTGAGGTATGGATTATTTCAGGGATCTAGTATGGAATCTGTATTATTTTGGGGCCTCAGTCAAGGTCATTATTATTTTAGATCTCTAGTCTATGGTCTGTATTATTTTGGGGCTCTAGTCTGGGGTCTGGATTATTTTTGGGCTTTAGTCTGGGGTCTGGATTATTTAAGGGCTCTAAACTGGGGTCTGGATTATTTTGGGGCCCTAATCGGAAGTCTATATTATTTTGGGGCTCTAGTCTGGGGTCTGTATTATTTTGGGGCTCCTGTATAGGGTCTGTATTATTTTAGAGCTCTAGTCTAGGGTCTGTATTATTTTGGGGCTCTAGTCTGAAGTCTGTATTATTTTGGGGCTCTAGTCTGAAGTCTGTATTATTTTGGGGCTCTAGTCTGAAGTCTGTATTATTTTAGAGCTCTAGTCTGGGGTCTGTTTTATTTTAGAGCTCTAGTCTGAGGTCTGTATTATTTTGGGGCCCTAGTCTGGGGTCTGTATTATTTTGGCGCTCTATTCTGAACTCTGTATTATTTTAGAGCTCTAGTCTGGGGTCTGTATTGTTTTAGAGCTCTAGGCTGGGGTCTGTATTATTTGGGGGCTCTAGTCTGAGGTCTGTATTATTTTAGAGCTCTAGTCTGAGGTCTGTATTATTTTAGAGCTCTAGTCTGAGGTCTGTATTATTTGGGGGCTCTAGTCTGAGGTCTGTATTATTTTAGAGCTCTAGTCTGGGGTCTGTATTATTTTGGGGCTCTAGTCTGGGGTCTGTATTATTTTAGAGCTCTAGTCTGGGGTCTGTATTATTTTGGCGCTCTATTCTGAAGTCTGTATTATTTTAGAGCTATAGTCTGGGGTCTGTATTGTTTTAGAGCTCTAGGCTGGGGTCTGTATTATTTGGGGGCTCTAGTCTGAGGTCTGTATTATTTTAGAGCTCTAGTCTGAGGTCTGTATTATTTTAGAGCTCTAGTCTGGGGTCTGTATTATTTTGGGGCTCTAGTTGGAGGTCTGTATTATTTTAGAGCTCTAGTCTGGGGTGACGGGTCTGTATTATTTTAGAGCTCTAGTCTGAGGGATGGATTATTTCAGGGATCTAGTATGGAATCTGTATTATTTTGGGGCCTCAGTCAAGGTCATTATTATTTTAGAGCTCTAGTCTTGGGTCTGTATTATTTTAGATCTCTAGTCTATGGTCTGTATTATTTTGGGGCTCTAGTCTGGGGTCTGGATTATTTTTGGGCTTTAGTCTGGGGTCTGGATTATTTAAGGGCTCTAAACTGGGGTCTGGATTATTTTGGGGCCCTAATCGGAAGTCTATATTATTTTGGGGCTCTAGTCTGGGGTCTGTATTATTTTGGGGCTCCTGTATAGGCTCTGTATTATTTTAGAGCTCTAGTCTAGGGTCTGTATTATTTTGGGGCTCTAGTCTGAAGTCTGTATTATTTTGGGGCTCTAGTCTGAAGTCTGTATTATTTTGGGGCTCTAGTCTGAAGTCTGTATTATTTTGGGGCTCTAGACTGAAGTCTGTATTATTTTGGGTCTCTAGTCTGGAGTCTGTATTATTTTGGGGCTTCAGTCAAGGTCCTTATTATTTTGGGGCTCTAGTCTAGGGTCTGTATTATTTTGGGGCTCTAGTCTAGGGCCTGTATTATTTTGGTGCTCTTGTCTGAAGTCTGTATTATTTTGGGGCTCGAGTCTGGGGTCTGGATTATTTTAGAGCTCTTGTCTGGGGTCTGGATTATTTTTGGGCTCTAATCTGGGGTCTGGATTATTTTGGGGCTCTAGTCTGGAGTCTGGATTATTTTAGACCTCTTGTCTGGGGTCTGGATTATTTCAGGGATCTCTTCTGGAGTCTGTATTGTTTGGGGCTCCAGTCAAGGTCATTATTATTTTAGGGTTCTAGTCTGGGGTCTGTATAATTTTAGACCTCTAGTCTGGGGTCTGGATTATTTTGGGGCTCTAGTCTAGGGTCTGGATTATTTTGGGGCTCTAGTCTAGGGTCTGGATTATTTTGGGGCTTTAGTTGAGGGTCTCTAAGGGTTCATTGGTCTGTTCTACTTTAGGTGGCCTGACCAAGTTTATATTACTTTTGGGTGCCTGCTTTGGGGTTTGTATTAGTTTAGGTCTAGTGCGGTGTGTATATATATATTATTTTTTCTGTAACATACACAACAAAACTACGGACAGTCCAGATCTGGGAAATGTGTCAGTGGCTGGAAGAATTGACCAATCAGAATGGGCATTCACTGGTAAAACCCCTGTATTACTGAAGCGTATGCACTGACTGGTGTCTGGTAGTGCCCCCTACAGTACAGGGAGGTATTACATGTTCTGTACTCTTTACCTGTCCCAGGGTACCTGCTCCTTTGGACACCAGGTGAGGGCGGCTCCATGTTACTTTTTTAGGACACTGTGTACTGTACAGGACCCTGAAGAAGCTCCTGTCCTCTACAGAGACAGTGATTACAGCTCCCAGCAGATCTTTATTACTTTTATATGTAAGAAAGAAGTTAGTCCAGCACTCGGGATATGCAGGTAAAATCAATTCTTGCTTTATTGAAAATCTTCGGACAGGAGTCACAACAGATAGTATGTCTGACGCGTTTCGCACCTAGGTGCTTAATCGTAGTGCTGGACGAACTTCTTTCTTTTAATTGTAAACCTAGCTGAGGGCGGGACCGGCGCGTCCTCGTACAGGTGATGCAGTGAATCATGGAGGAGGTGAGCGGTGCACACGCCTACATTTTATGTGTAAGGATTTGCTTTATCTATATTAGTTATCTACTTATTTTTCTTTAATCCTCACTTTTTCCTATTTTTGGATGACATTTTGGGGCTTCAGAACAAATTACCAGGTTTCCATAGAGTTATGGTCTCAACGTACAATGGTCTCAACATATAATGTTCGTCCTAGAACCAATTAATATTGTAACTTGAGGGACAACTGTATATGGAGATGTCTGGCACACATGGCACCTGTTACCCCAGGGTTACCTATAATTGGCCCCTCAGCCTCTTCTATTCTAACCACAAGCTGCTGACAAGGGGCTCATTGGCCTGGATTGTGACAAAGACAAGAAGATCTGTCATGTGGACGTCTTATTCATTCAGTCCAGATATTGCTCCCAGCAGGGGAGAAGATGATGAGCAGACGCAGTAAATAGCGGCCCAGACCCGTCATTAGTTCCCGCTGATACATCTACTTGTGGATTTTTTCCCATTAAGATTTCATACTTATCTGTTTTCCAAAGATAAAGAAGTTTCTTCTAAGGCTCAGAATTCTGAATAAAGAGTTAAAAAGCCAAAGATGGGTTTATATACAGTAATATAAGGGAAGAGATAAATATGAGATAGAAGACAAGTGAGCACCTCATATATACCAATCCTCCTGTATGGGGGTGATGTCTGGGGTCCTCGAATATGGATTATAGTAATTATATTATTGTATATAAGAGGGAGTATTATAGTAGTTATATTATTGTATATATAATACTGTATTATAGTAGTTATATTCTTGTATATAGGAGGCAGTATTATAGTAGTTATATTCTTGTATATAGGAGCAGTATTATAGTAGTTATATTCTTGTAAATAGTACAGTATTATAATAGTTATATTCTTGTATATAGGAGCAGTATTATAGTAGTTATATTCTTGTATATAGGAGCAGTATTATAGTAGTTATATTCTTGTATATAGGAGCAGTATTATAGTAGTTATATTCTTGTATATAGGAGCAGTATTATAGTAGTTATATTCTTGTATATAGGAGCAGTATTATAGTAGTTATATTCTTGTATATAGGAGCAGTATTATAGTAGTTATATTCTTGTATATAGGAGCAGTATTATAGTAGTTATATTCTTGTATATAGGAGCAGTATTATAGTAGTTATATTCTTGTATATAGGAGCAGTATTATAGTAGTTATATTCTTGTATATAGGAGCAGTATTATAGTAGTTATATTCTTGTATATAGGAGCAGTATTATAGTAGTTATAGTCTTGTATATAGGAGCAGTATTATAGTAGTTATATTCCTGTATATAGGGGGCAGTATTATAGTAGTTATATTCTTGTATATAGGAGCAGTATTATAGTAGTTATATTCTTGTATATAGGAGCAGTATTATAGTAGTTATAGTCTTGTATATAGGAGCAGTATTATAGTAGTTATATTCTTGTATATAGGAGGCAGTATTATAGTAGTTATATTCTTGTATAAAGGAGCAGTATTATAGTAGTTATATTCTTGTATATAGGAGCAGTATTATAGTAGTTATATTCTTGTATATAGGAGCAGTATTATAGTAGTTATATTCTTGTATATAGGGGCAGTATTATAGTAGTTATATTCTTGTATATAGGAGCAGTATTATAGTAGTTATATTCTTGTATATAGGAGCAGTATTATAGTAGTTATAGTCTTGTATATAGGAGCAGTATTATAGTAGTTATATTCTTGTATATAGGAGCAGTATTATAGTAGTTATATTCTTGTAAATAGTACAGTATTATAATAGTTATATTCTTGTATATAGGAGCAGTATTATAGTAGTTATATTCTTGTATATAGGAGCAGTATTATAGTAGTTATATTCTTGTATATAGGAGCAGTATTATAGTAGTTATATTCTTGTATATAGGAGCAGTATTATAGTAGTTATATTCTTGTAAATAGTACAGTATTATAATAGTTATATTCTTGTATATAGGAGCAGTATTATAGTAGTTATATTCTTGTATATAGGAGCAGTATTATAGTAGTTATATTCTTGTATATAGGAGCAGTATTATAGTAGTTATATTCTTGTATATAGGAGCAGTATTATAGTAGTTATATTCTTGTATATAGGAGCAGTATTATAGTAGTTATATTCTTGTATATAGGAGCTGTCACGATGCCGGCTGGCAGGTAGTGGATCCTCTGTGCCAGAGAGGGATTGGCGTGGACCGTGCTAGAGGATCGGTTCTAAGTCACTACTGGTTTTCACCAGAGCCCGCCGCAAAGCGGGATGGTCTTGCTGCGGCGGTAGTGACCAGGTCGTATCCCCTAGCAACGGCTCAACCTCTCTGGCTGCTGAAGATAGGCGCGGTACAAGGGAGTAGACAGAAGCAAGGTCGGACGTAGCAGAAGGTCGGGGCAGGCAGCAAGGATCGTAGTCAGGGGCAACGGCAGGAGGTCTGGAACACAGGCTAGGAACACACAAGGAAACGCTTTCACTGGCACTAAGGCAACAAGATCCGGCGAGGGAGTGAAGGGGAAGTGAGGTGATATAGGGAAGTGCACAGGTGTAAACACTAATTGGAACCACTGCGCCAATCAGCGGCGCAGTGGCCCTTTAAATCGCAAAGACCCGGCGCGCGCGCGCCCTAGGGAGCGGGGCCGCGCGCGCCGGGACAGAACTGACGGAGAGCGAGTCAGGTACGGGAGCCGGGGTGCGCATCGCGAGCGGGCGCTACCCGCATCGCGAATCGCATCCCGGCCAGAGGCGGTATCGCAGCGCCCCGGGTCCGTGGAACCGACCGGAGCGCTGCAGTGAGAGGAGTGTAGCGAGCGCTCCGGGGAGGAGCGGGGACCCGGAGCGCTCGGCGTAACAGTACCCCCCCCCTTGGGTCTCCCCCTCTTCTTGGAGCCTGAGAACCTGAGGACCAGACTTTTGTCCAGGATATTGTCCTCAGGTTCCCAGGACCTCTCTTCTGGACCACAACCCTCCCAATCCACTAAAAAGAAGGTTTTCCCTCTGACCTTTTTAGATGCTAAAATTTCCTTGACGGAGAAGATGTCCGAGGAGCCGGAGACAGGAGTGGGGGAAACAGATTTGGGAGAGAAACGGTTAATGATAAGTGGTTTAAGAAGAGAAACATGAAAGGCATTAGGAATACGAAGAGAAGGAGGAAGAAGAAGTTTGTAAGAGACAGGGTTAATCTGGCGCAAAATCTTGAAAGGACCAAGATAGCGTGGTCCCAACTTATAGCTAGGGACACGGAAGCGGACATATTTGGCGGAGAGCCATACCTTGTCTCCAGGGGAAAAAATGGGAGGAGCTCTTCTTTTCTTATCCGCGAATCTCTTCATGCGTGAAGAAGCCTGTAAGAGAGAATTTTGGGTCTCTCTCCATATGATGGAAAGATCACGAGAAATTTCATCCACAGCGGGCAGACCAGAGGGCAAGGGGGTAGGGAGGGGGGGAAGAGGGTGACGGCCGTACACCACGAAAAACGGGGATTTGGAGGAAGATTCAGAGATTCTGAAATTATACGAGAATTCGGCCCAAGGTAGAAGATCTGCCCAGTCATCCTGGCGGGAGGAAACAAAATGTCGTAAATAGTCACCCAAGATCTGGTTAATTCTTTCTACTTGTCCATTGGATTGAGGATGGTATGCAGAAGAAAAATTTAATTTAATCTTGAGTTGTTTACAGAGAGCCCTCCAGAATTTAGACACAAATTGGACGCCTCTATCCGAGACGATCTGCGTAGGCAACCCGTGAAGACGAAAAATGTGTACAAAAAATTGTTTAGCCAACTGAGGCGCTGAAGGAAGACCAGGAAGAGGGATGAAATGTGCCATTTTGGAGAATCGATCAACGACCACCCAAATAACAGTGTTGCCATGGGATGGGGGTAAGTCAGTAATAAAATCCATACCAATCAGAGACCAAGGTTGTTCGGGAACAGGCAGAGGAAGAAGAAAACCAGCGGGCTTCTGGCGAGGAGTCTTATCCCGGGCACAGATAGTGCAGGCTCGCACAAAGTCCACCACATCAGTCTCTAGAGTCGGCCACCAATAGAAGCGAGAGATGAGTTGCACAGATTTCTTGATGCCCGCATGACCTGCGAGATGGGAGGAGTGACCCCATTTGAGGATTCCGAGGCGTTGGCGTGGAGAAACAAAGGTCTTTCCTGGAGGAGTTTGCCTGATGGAGGCTGGAGAAGTGGAAATCAGGCAGTCAGGAGGAATGATGTGTTGAGGAGAGAGTTCAATTTCAGAAGCATCTGAGGAACGAGAGAGGGCATCGGCCCTAATGTTCTTATCAGCAGGCCGAAAGTGAATTTCAAAATTAAATCGGGCAAAGAACAGAGACCACCTGGCCTGACGAGGATTCAGCCGTTGGGCAGACTCGAGGTATGAGAGGTTCTTGTGATCGGTGTAAATAATAACTGGAAATCTTGATCCCTCCAGCAGATGCCTCCATTCCTCAAGTGCTAATTTAATGGCTAGAAGCTCTCGATCCCCGATGGAGTAGTTCCTCTCCGCCGGAGAGAAGGTCCTAGAAAAAAAACCACAAGTAGCAGCATGCCCGGAAGAGTTTTTTTGTAGAAGGACAGCTCCAGCTCCCACTGAGGAGGCATCAACCTCCAATAGGAATGGTTTAGATGGGTCAGGTCTGGAGAGCACGGGAGCCGAAGAGAAGGCAGACTTGAGTCGTTTAAAGGCGTCTTCCGCTTGAGGAGGCCAAGACTTGGGATCGGCATTTTTTTTGGTTAAAGCCACAATAGGAGCCACAATGGTAGAAAAATGTGGAATAAATTGCCTGTAATAATTGGCGAACCCCAAAAAACGTTGGATGGCACGGAGTCCGGAGGGGCGTGGCCAATCTAAGACGGCAGAGAGTTTATCTGGATCCATTTGTAGTCCCTGGCCAGAGACCAAGTATCCTAGAAAAGGAAGAGATTGGCATTCAAACAGACATTTCTCAATTTTAGCATAGAGTTGATTGTCACGAAGTCTCTGAAGAACCATACGGACATGCTGGCGGTGTTCTTCTAGATTGGCCGAAAAAATTAGGATATCATCAAGATATACAACAACACAGGAGTATAACAGATCACGAAAAATTTCATTAACAAAGTCTTGGAAGACAGCAGGGGCGTTGCACAGGCCAAAGGGCATGACCAGATACTCAAAGTGTCCATCTCTGGTGTTAAATGCTGTTTTCCACTCATCCCCCTCTCTGATGCGGATGAGGTTATAGGCGCCTCTTAAGTCCAATTTAGTAAAGATGTGGGCACCTTGGAGGCGATCAAAGAGTTCAGAGATGAGGGGTAAGGGGTAGCGGTTCTTAACCGTGATTTTATTAAGTCCGCGGTAGTCAATGCAAGGACGTAGAGAGCCATCTTTTTTGGACACAAAGAAAAATCCGGCTCCGGCAGGAGAGGAGGATTTACGGATAAAGCCCTTTTTTAGATTCTCCTGGACGTATTCAGACATGGCAAGAGTCTCTGGGGCAGAGAGAGGATAAATTCTGCCCCGGGGTGGAGTAGTACCCGGGAGGAGGTCGATAGGACAATCATAAGGCCTGTGAGGAGGTAGAGTCTCCGCTTGTTTTTTGCAGAAAACATCCGCGAAGTCCATATAGGCCTTAGGGAGACCGGTTACTGGAGGAAGCACAGAGTTACGGCAAGGGTTACTGGGAACCGGTTTTAGACAGTCCTTGGAACAAGAGGGCCCCCAGCTCTTGATCTCCCCAGTGGACCAATCCAGGGTTGGGGAATGAAGTTGAAGCCAGGGAAGTCCAAGGAGAATTTCCGAGGTGCAATTGGGGAGGACCAAAAGTTCAATCCTCTCGTGATGAGATCCGATGCTCATTAGAAGGGGCTCCGTGCGGAAACGTATGGAACAGTCCAATCTTTCATTGTTTATACAATTGATGTAAAGGGGTCTGGTGAGACTGGTCACTGGGATGTTGAACCTGTTGACGAGAGAGGCCAAAATAAAATTTCCTGCAGATCCAGAGTCCAAGAAGGCCACAGAAGAGAAGGAGAAGGCAGAGGCAGACATCCGCACAGGCACAGTAAGACGTGGAGAAGCAGAGTGGACATCAAGGATTGTCTCACCTTTGTGCGGAGTCAGGGTACGTCTTTCCAGGCGGGGAGGGCGGATAGGACAATCCCTCAGGAAGTGTTCGGTACTAGCACAGTACAGGCAGAGGTTCTCCATGCGGCGTCGTGTCCTCTCTTGAGATGTCAGGCGAGACCGGTCGACCTGCATAGCCTCCACGGCGGGAGGCACAGGAACAGATTGCAGGGAACCAGAGGAGAGAGGAGCCGAGGAGAAGAAACGCCTCGTGCGAACAGAGTCCATATCTTGGCGGAGCTCCTGACGCCTTTCGGAAAAACGCATGTCAATGCGAGTGGCTAGGTGAATAAGTTCATGAAGATTAGCAGGCATTTCTCGTGCGGCCAGAACATCTTTAATGTTGCTGGATAGGCCTTTTTTAAAGGTCGCGCAGAGGGCCTCATTGTTCCAGGATAACTCAGAAGCAAGAGTACGGAATTGTACGGCATACTCGCCAACGGAAGAATTACCCTGGACCAGGTTCAACAGGGCAGTCTCAGCAGAAGAGGCTCGGGCAGGTTCCTCAAAGACACTTCGAATCTCCGAGAAGAAGGAGTGTACAGAGGCAGTGACGGAGTCATTGCGGTCCCAGAGCGGTGTGGCCCAAGCCAGGGCTTTTCCAGACAGCAGGCTGACTACGAAAGCCACCTTAGACCTTTCAGTGGGGAACTGGTCCGACATCATCTCCAAGTGTAATGAACATTGGGAAAGGAAGCCACGGCAAAGCTTAGAGTCCCCATCAAATTTATCCGGCAAGGATAGTCGTAGTCCAGAAGCGGCCACTCGCTGCGGAGGAGGTACAGGAGCTGGCGGAGGAGATGGTTGCTGGAGCTGTGGTAGTAACTGTTGTAGCATAACAGTCAGTTGAGACAGCTGTTGGCCTTGTTGCGCAATCTGTTGTGACTGCTGGGCGACCACCGTGGTGAGGTCAGCGACAACTGGCAGAGGAACTTCAGCGGGATCCATGGCCGGATCTACTGTCACGATGCCGGCTGGCAGGTAGTGGATCCTCTGTGCCAGAGAGGGATTGGCGTGGACCGTGCTAGAGGATCGGTTCTAAGTCACTACTGGTTTTCACCAGAGCCCGCCGCAAAGCGGGATGGTCTTGCTGCGGCGGTAGTGACCAGGTCGTATCCCCTAGCAACGGCTCAACCTCTCTGGCTGCTGAAGATAGGCGCGGTACAAGGGAGTAGACAGAAGCAAGGTCGGACGTAGCAGAAGGTCGGGGCAGGCAGCAAGGATCGTAGTCAGGGGCAACGGCAGGAGGTCTGGAACACAGGCTAGGAACACACAAGGAAACGCTTTCACTGGCACTAAGGCAACAAGATCCGGCGAGGGAGTGAAGGGGAAGTGAGGTGATATAGGGAAGTGCACAGGTGTAAACACTAATTGGAACCACTGCGCCAATCAGCGGCGCAGTGGCCCTTTAAATCGCAAAGACCCGGCGCGCGCGCGCCCTAGGGAGCGGGGCCGCGCGCGCCGGGACAGAACTGACGGAGAGCGAGTCAGGTACGGGAGCCGGGGTGCGCATCGCGAGCGGGCGCTACCCGCATCGCGAATCGCATCCCGGCCAGAGGCGGTATCGCAGCGCCCCGGGTCCGTGGAACCGACCGGAGCGCTGCAGTGAGAGGAGTGTAGCGAGCGCTCCGGGGAGGAGCGGGGACCCGGAGCGCTCGGCGTAACAGGAGCAGTATTATAGTAGTTATATTCTTGTATATAGGAGCAGTATTATAGTAGTTATATTCTTGTATATAGGAGCAGTATTATAGTAGTTATATTCTTGTATATAGGAGCAGTATTATAGTAGTTATATTCTTGTATATAGGAGCAGTATTATAGTAGTTGTATTCTTGTATATAGGAGCAGTATTATAGTAGTTATAGTCTTGTATATAGGAGCAGTATTATAGTAGTTATATTCCTGTATATAGGGGGCAGTATTATAGTAGTTATATTCTTGTATATAGGAGCAGTATTATAGTAGTTATATTCTTGTATATAGGAGCAGTATTATAGTAGTTATAGTCTTGTATATAGGAGCAGTATTATAGTAGTTATATTCTTGTATATAGGAGGCAGTATTATAGTAGTTATATTCTTGTATAAAGGAGCAGTATTATAGTAGTTATATTCTTGTATATAGGAGCAGTATTATAGTAGTTATATTCTTGTATATAGGAGCAGTATTATAGTAGTTATATTCTTGTATATAGGGGCAGTATTATAGTAGTTATATTCTTGTATATAGGAGCAGTATTATAGTAGTTATATTCTTGTATATAGGAGCAGTATTATAGTAGTTATAGTCTTGTATATAGGAGCAGTATTATAGTAGTTATATTCCTGTATATAGGGGGCAGTATTATAGTAGTTATATTCTTGTATATAGGAGCAGTATTATAGTAGTTATATTCTTGTATATAGGAGCAGTATTATAGTAGTTATAGTCTTGTATATAGGAGCAGTATTATAGTAGTTATATTCTTGTATATAGGAGGCAGTATTATAGTAGTTATATTCTTGTATAAAGGAGCAGTATTATAGTAGTTATATTCTTGTATATAGGGGCATTATTATAGTAGTTATATTCTTGTATATAGGAGCAGTATTATAGTAGTTATATTCTTGTATATAGGAGCAGTATTATAGTAGTTATATTCTTGTATATAGGAGCAGTATTATAATTATATTCTTGTATATAGGAGCAGTATTATAGTAGTTATATTCTTGTATAAAGGAGCAGTATTATAGTAGTTATATTCTTGTATATAGGGGCATTATTATAGTAGTTATATTCTTGTATATAGGGGCATTATTATAGTAGTTATATTCTTGTATATAGGAGCAGTATTATAGTAGTTATATTCTTGTATACAGGAGCAGTATTATAGTAGTTATATTCTTGTATATAGGAGCAGTATTATAGCAGTTATATTCTTGTATATAGGAGCAGTATTATAGTAGTTATATTCTTGTATATAGGAGCAGTATTATAGTAGTTATATTCTTGTATATAGGAGCAGTATTATATTAGTTATATTCTTGTATATAGGGGCAGTATTATAGTAGTTATATTCTTGTATATAGGAGCAGTATTATAGTAGTTATATTCTTGTATATAGGAGCAGTATTATAGTAGTTATATTCTTGTTTATAGGGGGCAGTATCATAGTAGTTATATTCTTGTATACAGTAACCCCCCTGACATGCGATGGCCCCGACATATGATAAAATCGACTTGCGATGCTTTTATATGTCGGGGCCATCGCATTAACTGCTATCCGACAGCGCAAAATGCTTAAGCTGCTGTCGGATAGCAGTTTAAGCATCCCGGGCAGGTTCGCCTACCTATTCCCGCTGCTCCAGGTCCACTTCACGATCCTCCGGCGTCTTCTGCATCTTCTCCAGGGTCCGGGCCTCGCTTTCCGGCATCGTTATTACGTCACTACGCACGCCGGCGCAGCAGCGTAATAACGTCACCAGAAAGCGAGGCCCGGACCCTGCAGAAGATGCGGAAGAAGCTGTAGGATCGCGAAGAAGACACCGGAGCAGCGGGACAGCATCAGGAGCCCCTGGGACAGCATCGGGAGCGGTGAGGACCTGGTCCGAAGTGGCGGGGACAGGTGAGTACAGCTTCCTATACTTTACATTGCACAGATACCTCAACATACGATGGATTCGACAAATGATGGGTCGTTTGGAACGAATTACTATCGTATGTTGAGGGACCACTGTATAGGAGCAGTATCATAGTAGTTATATTCTTGTTTATAGGGGGCAGTATTATAGTAGTTATATTCTTGTATATAGGAGCAGTAGTTATATTCTTGTATATAGGAGCAGTATTATAGTAGTTATATTCTTGTATATAGGAGCAGTATTATAGTAGTTATATTCTTGTATATAGAAGCAGTATTATAGTAGTTATATTCTTGTATATAGGAGGAGTATTATAGTAGTTATATTCTTGTATATAGGAGCAGTATTATAGCAGTTATATTCTTGTATATAGGGGCAGTATTATAGCAGTTATATTCTTGTATATAGGGGCAGTATTATAGTAGTTATATTCTTGTATATAGGAGCAGTATTATAGTAGTTATATTCTTGTATATAGGAGCAGTATTATAGTAGTTATATTCTTGTTTATAGGGGGCAGTATTATAGTAGTTATATTCTTGTTATAGGGGGCAGTATTATAGTAGTTATAGTCTTGTATATAGGAGCAGTATTATAGTAGTTATATTCTTGTATATAGGGGCAGTATTATAGCAGTTATATTCTTGTATATAGGAGCAGTATTATAGCAGTTATATTCTTGTATATAGGGGGCAGTATTATAGCAGTTATATTGTATATATAGGGGCAGCATTATAGTAGTTATGTTCTTGTTTATAGGGGGCAGTATTATAGTAGTTATATTCTTGTTTATAGGGGGCAGTATTATAGCAGGTATATTCTTGTATATAGGAGGCAGTATTATAGTAGTTATATTCTTGTATATAGGGGTAGTATTATAGCAGTTATATTCTTGTATATAGGAGCAGTATTAAAGCAGTTATATTCTTGTATATAGGAGCAGTATTATAGCAGTTATATTGTATATAGGGGCAGTATTATAGTAGTTATGTTCTTGTTAATAGGGGGCAGTATTATAGTAGTTATATTCTTGTTTATAGGGGGCAGTATTATAGCAGGTATATTCTTGTATATAGGAGGCAGTATTATAGTAGTTATATTCTTGTACATAGGAGCAGTATTATAGTAGTTATATTCTTGTATATAGGAGCAGTATTATAGTAGTTATATTCTTGTATATAGGAGCAGTATTATAGTAGTTATATTCTTGTATATAGGAGGCAGTATTATAGCAGTTATATTCTTGTATATAGGAGCAGTATTATAGCAGTTATATTGTATATAGGGGCAGTATTATAGTAGTTATGTTCTTGTTTATAGGGGGCAGTATTATAGTAGTTATATTCTTGTATATAGGAGGCAGTATTATAGCAGTTATATTCTTGTATATAGGAGCAGTATTATAGCAGTTATATTGTATATAGGGGCAGTATTATAGTAGTTATGTTCTTGTTTATAGGGGGCAGTATTATAGTAGTTATATTCTTGTATATAGGAGGCAGTATTATAGTAGTTATGTTCTTGTATATAGGAGGCAGTATTATAGTAGTTATATTCTTGTATATAGGAGCAGTATTATAGTAGTTATATTCTTGTATATAGGAGCAGTATTATAGTAGTTATATTCTTGTTTATAGGGGGCAGTATTATAGCAGGTATATTCTTGTATATAGGAGGCAGTATTATAGTAGTTATATTCTTGTATATAGGGGTAGTATTATAGCAGTTATATTCTTGTATATAGGAGCAGTATTATAGCAGTTGTATTCTTGTATATAGGAGCAGTATTATAGCAGTTATATTGTATATAGGGGCAGTATTATAGTAGTTATGTTCTTGTTTATAGGAGGCAGTATTATAGTAGTTATATTGTTGTATATAGGAGCAGTATTATAGTAGTTATATTCTTGTATATAGGAGCAGTATTATAGTAGTTATATTCTTGTATATAGGAGCAGTATTATAGTAGTTGTATTCTTGTATATAGGAGGCAGTATTATAGTAGTTATATTCTTGTATATAGGAGCAGTATTATAGTAGTTATATTATTGTATATAGGAGCAGTATTATAGTAGTTATATTCTTGTATATAGGAGCAGTATTATAGCAGTTATATTCTTGTATATAGGAGCAGTATTATAGTAGTTATATTATTGTATATAGGAGCAGTATTATAGTAGTTATATTCTTGTATATAGGAGCAGTATTATAGTAGTTGTATTCTTGTATATAGGAGCAGTATTACAGCAGTTATATTGTATATAGGGGCAGTATTATAGTAGTTATGTTCTTGTTTATAGGGGGCATGCTGGGAGTTGCAGTTTTGCCACAGGTGAAGTCAGACTGTTTGGAAAACACTGAGCTAAAAAGATAAATAAAAAGTACTTCTCTAATAGTTGGATATATCAATCTTACTCAGAGATTGGTCGCTGTGTCAGGCTCAGTCAGTTATATTTCCTGCACACGCCTGAAAAAATCATTGCAGGCCATGAAAGAGCCTGCTACACGGGTCATGGGACAAGTCTGCGGTATTACATACATGAATGAAACCGCTGAGTGGTGCTTAGGCCTACTTTACATTATAACAGTCCTGCCACAAAATCTAGTATGACAGCGCAACCGTGGAGAGGAAATAGGAGGCGAGATTACATAATGGCGTTGATTCTATCGAGTTAGAAAAATATCTATAGGAATTCGCATTCATATGGGAGATACCATCTTACTGAAGTGGGGAAATTCTACAAGTGATTAGAGAAGTCATTAATCACGAGATGTCAGAGCCGACACCTGCAGGAGAGATTGTATTACTGAAAACCCTCTAAGTACTGGGAGGGACCATCTCTACTGAAGCCTCAAATACTGTAATTATACTACATTGGTAATATGATGGGAGAGGATAATAACAGGCAGTCCAGGAAAAGCCTTAATATTACTACAGACAAATGTTATTTTATAGTGCAGGACATAGTGATATCAATAATTTCTCTATGTACAGAAATATACCTACTATAATACTGCCTCCTATACACAAGAATATAACTACTATAATACTGTCTCCTATATACAAGAATATAACTACTATAATACTGCTCCTATATACAATAATATAACTACTATAATACCGCTCCTATATACAAGAATATAACTACTATAATACTGCTCCTATATACAAGAAGGTAACTACTATAATACTGCCTCCTATATACAAGAATATAACTACTATAATACTGCTCCTATATACAAGAATATATCTACTATAATACTGCTCCTATATACAAGAATATATCTACTATAATACTGCTCCTATATACAAGAATATAACTACTATAATACTGCTCCTATATACAAGAATATATCTACTATAATACTGCTCCTATATACAAGAATATAACTACTATAATACTGCCTCCTATATACAAGAATATAACTACTATAATACTGCTCCTATATACAGGAATATAACTACTATAATGCTGCTCCTATATACAAGAATATAACTACTATAATACTGCTCCTATATACAAGAATATAACTACTATAATACTGCTCCTATATACAAGAATATAACTCCTATAATACTGCCTCCTATATACAAGAATATAACTACTATAATACTGCTCCTATATACAAGAATATATCTACTATAATACTGCTCCTATATACAAGAATATAACTACTATAATACTGCTCCTATATACAAGAATATAACTACTATAATACTGCCTCCTATGTACAAGAATATAACTACTATAATACTGCTCCTATACACAAGAATATAACTACTATAATACTGCTCCTATGTACAAGAATATAACTACTATAATACTGCTCCTATATACAAGAATATAACTACAATAATACTGCCTCCTATATACAAGAATATAACTCCTATAATACTGCCTCCTATATACAAGAATATAACTACTATAATACTGCTCCTATATACAAGAATATAACTACTATAATACTGCTCCTATGTACAAGAATATAACTACTATAATACTGCTCCTATATACAAGAATATAACTCCTATAATACTGCCTCCTATATACAAGAATATAACTACTATAATACTGCTCCTATATACAAGAATATATCTACTATAATACTGCTCCTATATACAAGAATATAACTACTATAATACTGCTCCTATATACAAGAATATAACTACTATAATACTGCCTCCTATGTACAAGAATATAACTACTATAATACTGCTCCTATACACAAGAATATAACTACTATAATACTGCTCCTATGTACAAGATATAACTACTATAATACTGCTCCTATATACAAGAATATAACTACAATAATACTGCCTCCTATATACAAGAATATAACTCCTATAATACTGCTCCTATATACAAGAATATAACTCCTATAATACTGCCTCCTATATACAAGAATATAACTACTATAATACTGCTCCTATATACAAGAATATATCTACTATAACACTGCTCCTATATACAAGAATATAACTACTATAATACTGCTCCTATGTACAAGAATATAACTACTATAATACTGCTCCTATATACAAGAATATAACTCCTATAATACTGCCTCCTATATACAAGAATATAACTACTATAATACTGCTCCTATATACAAGAATATATCTACTATAACACTGCTCCTATATACAAGAATATAACTACTATAATACTGCTCCTATATACAAGAATATAACTACTATAATACTGCTCCTATATACAAGAATATATCTACTATAATACTGCCCCTATATACAAGAATTTAACTACTATAATACTGCTCCTATGTACAAGAATATAACTACTATAATACTGCTCCTATATACAAGAATATAACTACTATAATACTGCTCCTATATACAAGAATATAACTACTATAATACTGCTCCTATATACAAGAATATAACTGCTATAATACTGCCTCCTACATACAAGAATATAACTACTAAAATACTGTTCCTATATATAAGAATATAACTACTATAATACTGCTCCTATATACAAGAATATATCTACTATAATACTGCTCCTATATACAAGAATATAACTACTATAATACTGCCTCCTATATACAAGAATATAACTACTAGAATACTGCTCCTATATACAAGAATATAACTACTATAATACTGCTCCTATATACAAGAATATATCTACTATAATACTGCTCCTATATACAAGAATATAACTACTATAATACTGCTTCTATATACAAGAATATAACTGCTATAACACTGCTCCTTTGTACAAGAATAAAAACTACTATGAGGCTGTTTCCACTTGTGTTTTTTTTTTTTTTTTTTTTTATTGGGCAGAACCCTCCCCAAAAATGCCCAAACTGCCCCACAGTATTTTTAGGAGGGAATGTTAGTAAAGCATCACTACTTCCCTCTGCAGCCATACAGTAACCAGCACAACATAGCGCAGCGCTCTATACTGTTCCATACAGCCCCGAGCATAGCTGATGGTAAGCGGTAGAGATATGTTGTATATCTCCTGCTCAGCCAGAATTTACTGTAAGCAATTTGCACAGATCGCTTGCTTAACGTAAATCCTTGTTTGGCTGAGCACTACGTGCCAGCTTAGCACAGAAATAGTTAACATGCACTTTTTAGCTGCACTGATTAACTCTTTGTGGAGAATACAGTATATCCAGCTATCTATAGATGGTTGGATTTACTGTATACAGTTGCCAGGCGCATACTTACCAATTTTGCTACTGTCAGGTGTAAGTCCGCCCAAAGGCTGTGTAGGAGGGTTGTAGTTTAACAATACCTGGAGGCTCCTTGTTTGGGAAGACATTAGTTTATGGGTGCTCCACCACAGGGGAGAGCGCCCTAAATGTACTAACCCTTTTTTTGTTCTTTTCTTTTGTTCTCCTTTCAGATTTGTGTATCCTGTGGACTACGTCGGATTTGGTGCACTATTTCGATCATCCTTTTTTTTTTTTTTATTTCAATAAAATGGTTAACGAGGGCTTGTGGAGGATGTTTTTTGTAACAAAATATATTTTTTTCCAATATGTTATGTTGTTTTAAATTAAATTTTCAGGATTAGTAGTGAAAACACTGAAACAATTTAGTGAAAATTTTTTTTTATAAAAAAAAAAACATGTAGTTTCCCGTATTTTCATTCTCAGTCAGATACCAACCAAGCAGCATCAGCCTAACGTTACCAGAGTGTGCAAGGACCATTGTTATTGGCCTTCCCCAGCCTTAAATGGGCACTGTCAGATCCAAAAACTTTTTGTATGTTGTTACTGATAAAAATAAAAGACCTTATGTATTATGGTTGTATTTTTTTTTTAAATATTAAATAAAGAAAACGGCTCCTGAAAACCCCACTACTAGGGGTCCCCCTTACCTACTGGGACACTAACCAGTCCTGCAGCAGCATCAGCTTGTCCATGAGTCATAGACAAGAAATGATTCATGGACAAAGTACGTGAGCTGACACACCAATCACCTCCAACCACCACAAAGAGGGACACGCCCCCTCCCCCCACACACCAATCACCTCCCACCACCACAAGGAGGGACACGACCCCTCCCACCACACACCAATCACCTCCCACCACCACAAAGAAGTGACACGCCCCCTCCCAACACACACCTATCACCTCCCACCACCACAAAGAGGGACAAGCCCCCTCCCACCATGCACCAATCACCTCCCACCACCCAAGGAGGGACACGCCCCCTCCCACCACGCACCAATCACCTCCCACCACCACAAGGAGGGACACACCCCCTCCCACCACACACCAATCACCTCCCACCACCACAAGGAGGGACACGCCCCCTCCCACCAAGCACGAATTACCTCCCACCACCACAAGGAGGGACATCCCCCTCCCACCACACACCAATCACCTCCCACCACCACAAGGAGGGACACGCCCCCTCCCACCATGCATCAATCACCTCCCACCACCACAAGGAGGGACACCCCCCCTTCCAGTGAAAGGATTTGTAAATTTTGGGGTCTTCCTATTCTAAGCAGTGCACTTTTCATAAAAATGATACCATATAGTTATTCTGTAGGTCCATACGGTTGCATTAATTTTATATAGGTTTTTCTTTATTTCACTACTTTAAAAAAATTATAACTACATGCGCCAAAATTTGTATGTTTAAAATGGTCCTCTTGTGACCCCTATAACTTTTTTTTTTTCCGTATACGGGGTGGTATGAGGCCTCATTTTTTGAGCTATGATCTGAAGTTTTCATTGGTACCATTTTTGTTTTGATGGGACTTTTTGATCGCTTTTTATCCATTTTTTTTTAGCGTATACAAAGTGACCAAAAATATGCAAATTTGGACTTAGGTATTTTTTTTACGTATACGCCATTGACCGTGCGGTTTAATTAACACTATATGTTTATAGTTCCGACATTTATGCATGCAGCGATACTACATATGTTTATTTTTATTATGTTTTTAGATTTTTTTATATGGAATTTGGGAAAAGGGGGGTATTTGAACTTTTAATGAGGAAAGGGTTAATGTGTGTTTTTTTTTTTTTACTTTTATTAAACTTTTTTTTTTTTTTTTTACACTTTATTAGTCCCCTTTGGAGACTTTTAGGAGGAATCATTAGATTCCTCATGCAGATCAATGTGGTTCAAAGAACCGCATTGATCTGTGTGATCTGTGCTCCTTATTGATAAAGCCTGGTCCTGCCAGGCTTTATCAATGGGAGAGCCGGGACAGCCGCAGCAGCAGAGGTAGGCCCTCTGGCTACCTCCACAGTGGATTGTACACCCCCCCGCGATCGCGCTGCTGGGGGGCGATCCACCCCACTGGACCACCAGGGAGTGTTCACAGCTTCCTTTAGACACCGCTGTCAACTTTGACAGCGGCGATCTAAAGGGATAATAGCCGACCGCGGAAAACACCACCTACAGGAATCAGGCGGGGGCCGGCCGGTATGATGCGGGCTCGAGTCAGGAGCCTGCGCCATACCCGGTTAACTGCACATGGCTGAGTATAGAGGTCCATGGTCATTAACCAGTTAATTATTTTTGTTTGTGGGATCTGACAGATATGCTTTAATTATGGCAGCCTGTTACAAGCCTGTTACAGCCTGTTTAAGCCGAGGAGTGAGTGCCAACTCTTCCCAGTACCCCTGTGGCGGCATGTAGCGGGATAATAATTGGGATTTAACGCTAGCTGTTTTTGGGGCTAAAGCTAAGCCCCGGCTTAGTAATGGACTCTGCCTATGAGACGGCTTACACTACTAAGCCTCAAAATTTTATTTTAAAAAAACACAACACATTAAAAAAAATATTTTATTACACAAAAAATAAACACTCCCCCACAGTCCTTGTTAAAGGGGTACTTCATTGGAAAACATTTTTTTTTTAATCAACTGGTGCCAGAAAAATAAACAGATTTTTAAATTACTTCTATTAAAAAATATTAATCCTTCCAGTACTTATCAGCTGCTGTATGTTCCAGAGGACGTTCTTTTCTTTTTGAATTTACTTTCTGTCTGATCACAGTGCTCTCTGCTGACACCTCTGTCCATTTCAGGAACTGTCCAGAGCAGGAAAAAATTCCCATAGTAAACCTATCCTGCTCTGGACAGTTCCTGAAATTGACAGAGGTGTCAGCAAAGAGCACTGTGGTCAGACAGAAAGGGAACTCAAAAAGAAATGAACTTCCTGTGGAGCAAATAGCAGCTAATAAGTACTGGAAGGATTAAGATTTTTTAATAGAAGTGATTTACAAAGAGCACCCCTAAAACAGTGTCTTCCCAAACAAGGAGCCTCCAGGCGTTGCTAAACTACAACCCCTAACATTGTTCCCCATCTGCTCGGTACAGAATACAACAGCAGTGTGCCTCCAGCAGTGTGCCTTCGACTGTCCGGGAATGCTGGGAGTTGTAGTTTTGCAACCACTGGTGGCGGACTAGTGGGGAAGCAGTGTTTTAGGGGAACGTTTTGTACTTTACGTTTCTATTATGTTAATTTTCTTCCATTAAAGGGATACTCCGGTGGAAAACTTTTTTTTTTTTTTATCAACTGGTGCCAGAAAGTTAAACAGATTTGTAAATTACTTCTATTAAAAAATCTTAATCCTTCCAGTACTTATTAGCTGCTGAATACTACAGAGGAAATTCTTTTCTTTTTTGGAACACAGAGCTCTCTGCTGACATCACGAGCACAGTGCTCTCTGCTGACATCTCTGTCCATTTTAGGAACTGTCCAGAGCTCTGCTGACATCTCTGTCCATTTTAGGAACTGTCCACTGTTTTCTATGAGGATTTTCTTCTTCTCTGGACAGTTCTTAAAATGGACAGAGGTGTGAGCAGAGAGCACTGTGCTCGTGATGTCAGCAGAGAGCTCTGTGTTCCAAAAAGAAAATAATTTCCTCTGTAGTATTCAGCCGCTAATAAGTACTGGAAGGATTAAGATTTTTTAATAGAAGTAATTTACAAATCTGTTTAGCTTTCTGGCACCAGTTGATTTAAAAAATAAAAGTTTTCCACCGGAGTATTCCTTTATAAATTAAAAAAACTTTTATACTTTGTATCATCACGTGATCTTATTGTTTAAGAAAAGCCGTCATCACCCGACGGACCCCCGAAATGGGGACAGAACCCTGACATCCTGCTGACACAGCCTCCGCACATCCCAGCTGGACAGAATCTTCTCCAGCCCTCGGCCAAACCAATTCCCTTATCTCGGGGAGAATTCTTCAGACACTCCTTCACCATATATATTTAATTACGGACATTCTGAAGTCAATGATCGCTCCCCCCGAAACATCACTCTGACACTCTGTATATCAGGGGGACGTCTGGGCCTGGCTTACTGTATGATCTCACAAGACTCACTTAGGAGTCATTGTTTACCCCTGCGCTAAAGTTGGGTCTATACCGGTTACAGGGAAAGCTGGGTGACATCCAATATGTCCGACAACATAACAACTACAGGGGGTTAACACCCTGCTTTTCTACAGTAATTTATTCACTTTACTTGTTTACGTTATTGACTACAATACTTGTTTTGTTCCTGGGTATGACTTGTGCTTACCTGTTTTAGCGGACGTGGCAGGCATAGTGTTTTCAGCCATATTAATTCCATTTATTTTCTAATGCTACCTACATTGCCCATAAATGCTCTGGATTTGTAGATACATGGAATGGAATCTCATCCATGTATATAGTGGTTATACACCTCCCCTCCAGCCCTATCTGTATACTGCTGCTGCTGTCTCTATGGGATAACATATATAGTAGTTATACAGCTCCCCTCCCACCTCTATCTGTTTACTGTTGCTATCTCTATAGGATCAGGATATATAATAGTTATACCCCTCCCCTCCAGCTCTATCTGTGTACTGCTGCTGCTATCTCTGTGGGATCAGGATATTTAGTAGTTATACACCTCCCCTCCAGCTCTGTCTGTATACCGCTGCTGCAATCCCTATTAGATCAGGCTATATAATAGTTATACATGTCCCCTCCAGCTCTATCTGTATACTGCTGCTATCTCTATGGGATCAGCCTATATAGTAGTTATGCACCTCTCCTTCCAGCTCTATCTATATACTGCTGCTGCTATCTCTGTGGGATCAGGATGTATAGTAGTTATACACCTTCCTTCCAGCTCTATCTGTATACTACTGCTATCTCTATGGGATCAGCCTATATAGTAGTTATACACCTCTTCTTCCAGCTCTATCTGTATACTGCTGCAATCTCTGTTGGATCAGGATGTATAGTAGTTATACACCTCCCCTCCAGCTCTATCTGTATACCCATGCTATCTCTATGGGATCAGCCTATATAGTAGTTATGCACCTCTTCTTCCAGCTCTATCTGTATACTGCTGCTGCTATCTCTGTGGGATCAGGATGTATAATAGTTATACACCTCTCCTCCAGATCTATTTTATGTTGGGGCAATTACATAAACGGCTATCCGGCAGCGCAGACTGCTTCGGCTGCTGCCGGATAGCCGTTTAATGTGCCCCGTTTGGTCCGGTGAGTGTCACTCACCTGTCCCCGACATTCCGGACTGTCCTCTTTGGGCTCCGCTGCATGGCCGTCACTCTCCTTCGTCATCATCATCACGTCGCTGCGTACGCCGTCCCGTCATCCAATAGGAGGGGCATGTGTAGCGACGTGATGACATCGATGGTGAGTGACGATCTGGCCAGCAGTGATGGACCGGAGCAACGAGGACGCCCGAGGACATGATAACAGCGTCAATCCAGGGCAGCAGTGACGGTCCAGAGCGGGGGGGGGGGGGGATGGGGTCATGTGAGTACAACTTTCTATTTTACTATTGCACGGGTCCCTCAACATACGATGGATTCAAGTAACGATGGTTCATTTGGAACGAATTACCATAGTATGTTGAGGGATCTCTGCAGTTATCTACCTCCCCTCCAGCTCGATCTGTATAATGCTGCTATCTCTATGGGGTCAGTATGTATAGTAGTTATACACCTCCCCTTCAGCTCTATCTGTATACTGCTGCTGCTATCTCTATGGGGTCAGTATGTATAGTAGTTATATACCTCCCCTCCAGCTCGATCTGTATAATGCTGCTATCTCTATGGGGTCAGTATGGATAGTAGTTATACACCTCCCCTTCAGCTCTATCTGTATACTGCTGCTGCTATCTCTATGGGGTCAGTATGTATAGTAGTTATACACCTCCCCTCCAGCTCTATCTGTATACTGCTGCTGCTATCTCTATGGGGTCAGTATGTATAGTAGTTATACACCTCCCCTCCAGCTCTATCTGTATACTGCTGCTGCTATCTCTATGGAGTCAGTATGTATAGTAGTTATACACCTCCCCTCCAGCTCTATCTGTATACTGCTGCTGCTATCTCTATGGGGTCAGTATGTATAGTAGTTATACACCTCCCCTTCAGCTCTATCTGTATACTGCTGCTGCTATCTCTATGGGGTGTCATCACGTCGCTACACATGCCCCTCCTATTGGATGACGGGACGGCGTACGCAGCGACGTGATGATGATGACGAAGGAGAGTGACGGCCATGCAGCGGAGCCCAAAGAGGACAGTCCGGAATGTCGGGGACAGGTGAGTGTCACTCACCGGACCAAACGGGGCACATTAAACGGCTATCCGGCAGCAGCCGAAGCAGTCTGCGCTGCCGGATAGCCGTTTATGTAATTGCCCCAACATAAAATAGATCTGGAGGGGAGGTGTATAACTATTATACATCCTGATCCCACAGAGATAGCAGCAGCAGTATACAGATAGAGCTGGAGGGGAGGTGTATAACTATTATACATCCTGATCCCACAGAGATAGCAGCAGCAGTATACAGATAGAGCTGGAAGAAGAGGTGTATAACTACTATATAGGCTGATCCCATAGAGATAGCAGTAGTATACAGATAGAGCTGGAGGGGAGGTGTATAACTACTATACATCCTGATCCAACAGAGATTGCAGCAGTATACAGATAGAGCTGGAAGAAGAGGTGTATAACTACTATATACTACTATAAAATTGGCCTTTCTAGTCCAGAAAAACAGCTAAGTCTTAACCACTGGGTGTCTCACTTCTCTGCAGTCTGCTGTCCACAGCCCGTTGTTAGGTTCAAAACGTCTCTAGTAACAGACACAGCAAGACAGAATACAGAAAGAGGGCTTAGACAGAGCTCCTCCTATTTTTGTGGCTCCTCCTTCTCAGCAGGTACATTCAGGTCAATCAGGGTAGACAACATCATACTTGACAGCAGTCTCGATTTAAAGGGTTACTCTGCCCTTAGACATCTTATCCCCTATCCAAAGGATAGGATGTCTGATTGTGTGGGTCCCACGGCTGGGGACCCCCGCGATCTCCCTGCAGCACCCGGCGTTCGTTTAGAGTATCGGGTGCAGTGCTGGAGATTCATGAAATCACGGCCGTGCCCCGCTCAGGATGTCACGGCCACGCCCCTCCCACAGACTTGCATTGAGGGGGTGTGGTCATGACATCACGAGCGCGGCACGGCTGTAGCTTCACGAGCCTCCGCCCCGCATCACCAGTCATCCGGCACGGAGGGAAGTTTGCTCCATGCACTGGATGTCTGGGGTACCACAGCCGAGATCACTGGGGTTCCCAGTGGCCAGACCCCCACGATCAGACATCTTATCCCCTTTAAGCAGGATGATCCTGAAGAACAGGTCACAGAGGAGGTGGAGCTTATGCAGAATCCATCACAAAGAGGCTGTTTGGCTGGAGTCACCAGGGCACTTTGGGGGGGGGGCTTTCCTAGGCCAGGGGCAGAGCTTAAATGTCCCGAATTTGCCTTTGGTTACGTTAGCAGGATTTGAAACAACCGCCGGGGGCGCAATATCGTCATGAAGTCTTATTGCCGTGATTTCTTCTTTAATCACAAGCACAAGAAAAATAAAATTCCTCCGCTCAGTTTTCCCAGCCCCTCCCGGGTGAAGCTGGCGTTCCTGCAATGATTTATTATTCTATAATACGGATGTCTTCACTTAGCAGGCCATGGACGATAACAGCATTCATTTCTCATCGTCTTCGGGGCCCTGGAAGACATTTTTGGGCCCGGTCCCCCCTCCGCTGTAGGCTCGGCCTCGTCTGGTAGCGGGGTTTCTGATCTGTCGGACATAGCTGGCCCTCATGTACATGTGGTTTTCATTCTGACATTATTTAATCCGCTCCTTTATGGGAAATAATTGTCAGCCCTTATCGGAGCGGAGGAGTTATAGAGTAGAACTCCGCACTTCATCCCCGATGAGAATGTGCAGATCCCAGTGTATACGTATAGGAGCCATAGAATGAATGAGACAGAACTGGGAAAACTATGGCAGGCTCCCGAAATCTGTTTACATGCAATCAGTGTGACGACCATTGTTAACCCATTTGGGGCAGCGTGTATGAATCATGGTTACAGAGCAGAGGTGTCTCTCTAAGTAGGCAAGTTAGGCAGCCACCTAAGGCCTCACTCTTGTGGGGACCTCGTTGGCGCCTAACTCACCCTCCTAACAATGTAAGATGAATGGTGATGCATACAATATGCAATTTATACAGTTCATTTTTGTTATTGCTTGCTTATCTTTAGTGTCAGTGAGGGCCTCATGTTCAAGTTTCGCCTAAGACCTCACAAAGTCTAGAGGGACCTTTGGTACAGAGATAAGAGGAATCTAGAGCATGATGGAAGTACCCAAGAATGCAATGAAAAAGCCTCTAAAATGGCAAATCTGAATGCAAGCCCTGCCCCGTTTGTGGCCCAGTTGGTAACCTTGAGGTGAGGATTTCGGTCAAGTAAGGATTCCTCATGGTGTCTGGTGTTTCCTCTGACACCCCCTTTCCATGAGCCTTGGGCCAATTCCCCAGACCCTCGCTTGTACATCAAGTGCCAGGACTCTCAAAGCCGGACTCTCTCTACAGATCAATGCAATAGGGAAAACATCACTCATATGGCAGGGCCGCTTCTGCCTATAGGCAAAATAGGCAGCTGCCTAGAGCTCCCTCTTGATGGGGCACTGCTCTGCTCACTGCAAGAAAGTTAGTAACCAGCATCTGAAGCACCCGCCGCTCATCCGAACCACCCGCCCAGCCATAACCTCTGGCGTGTGAGAAGAGGGTTTGTTACAGTGTGTCACCCCAGTAGTAAGGAGATTACATGAGGAGGAGGTTTGTTACAGTGTGTCACCCCAGTAGTAAGGAGATTACATGAGGAGGAGGTTTGTTACAGTGTGTCACCCCAGTAGTAAGGAGATTACATGAGGAGGAGGTTTGTTACAGTGTGTCACCCCAGTAGTAAGGTAATTACATGAGGAGGAGGTTTGTTACAGTGTCACCCCAGTAGTAAGGAGATTACACGAGGAGGAGGTTTGTTACAGTGTATAACCCCAGTAATAAGGAGATTACACGAGGAGGAGGTTTGTTACAGTGTGTCACCCCAGTAGTAAGGAGATTACACGAGGAGGAGGTTTGTGACAGTGTGTCACCCCAGTAGTAAGGAGATTACATGAGGAGGAGGTTTGTGACAGTGTGTCACTCCAGTAGTAAGGAGATTACATAAGGAGGAGGTTTGTTACAGCGTGTCACCCCAGTAGTAAGGAGATTACATAAGGAGGAGGTTTGTTACAGTGTGTCACCCCAGTAGTAAGGAGATTACATAAGGAGGAGGTTTGTTACAGCGTGTCACCCCAGTAGTAAGGAGATTACATAAGGAGGAGGTTTGTGACAGTGTGTCACCCCAGTAGTAAGGAGATTACATAAGAAGGGAGTTTGTTACAGTGTGTCACCCCAGTAGTAAGGTGGGGTGTGTCAAAGGACGGAGCCAATAAGTGGGGTCAAGGGGCGGCAAAATTAGCATTCGCCTAGAGTGGCAAAAATCCTTGCACCAGTCCTGGTCGTAGTAAACTTCTTCAGTGCTGTAATAAATCCTGATTGTGTCACGGTACAAGGGGTAGGTATTGGCATCATGATAGGCAGGACACACAGTGTCACTATGGCATCAACCGTGGCATAGTATTGTTTGTTCATCGGCAAAACATTCTGGCATACATGAGTGTTACGCCGAGCGCTCCGGGTCCCCGCTCCTCCCCGGAGCGCTCGCTACACTCTCGTTACTGCAGCGCCCCGGTCAGATCCACTGACCGGGTGCGCTGCGATACCGCCTCCAGCCGGGATGCGATTCGCGATGCGGGTGGCGCCCGCTCGCGATGCGCACCCCGGCTCCCGTACCTGACTCGCTCTCCGTCGGTCCTGTCCCGGCGCGCGCGGCCCCGCTCCCTAGGGCGCGCGCGCGCAGGGTCTCTGCGATTTAAAGGGCCACTGCGCCGCTGATTGGCGCAGTGGTTCTAATTAGTGTGTTCACCTGTGCACTCCATATATATACCTCACTTCCCCTGCACTCCCTCGCCGGATCTTGTTGCCCTTGTGCCTAGTGAAAGCGTTCCCTTGTGTGTTCCTAGCCTGTGTTCCAGACCTCCTGCCGTTGCCCCTGACTACGATCCTTGCTGCCTGCCCCGACCTTCTGCTACGTCCGACCTTGCTTCTGTCTACTCCCTTGTACCGCGCCTATCTTCAGCAGTCAGAGAGGTTGAGCCGTTGCTAGTGGATACGACCTGGTCACTACCGCCGCAGCAAGACCATCCCGCTTTGCGGCGGGCTCTGGTGAATACCAGTAGTGACTTAGAACCGATCCACTAGCACGGTCCACGCCAATCCCTCTCTGGCACAGAGGATCCACCTCCTGCCAGCCGGCATCGTGACAGTAGATCCGGCCCCGCCAGCTCCTGCACCTCCTCCGCAGCGAGTGGCCGCTTCAGGCCTACGACTATCCTTGCCGGACAAATTTGATGGGGACTCTAAGTTTTGCCGTGGCTTTCTTTCACAATGTTCCCTGCACTTGGAGATGATGTCGGACCAGTTTCCTACTGAAAGGTCTAAGGTGGCTTTCGCAGTCAGCCTTCTGTCTGGAAAAGCTCTGTCATGGGCCACACCGCTCTGGGACCGCAATGACCCCGTCACTGCCTCTGTACACTCCTTCTTGTCGGAAATTCGAAGTGTCTTTGAGGAACCTGCCCGAGCCTCCTCTGCTGAGACTGCCCTGCTGAACCTGGTCCAGGGTAATTCTTCCGTTGGCGAGAACGCCATACAATTCCGTACTCTTGCTTCTGAACTATCCTGGAATAATGAGGCCCTCTGCGCGACCTTTAAAAAAGGCCTATCCAGCAACATTAAAGATGTTCTGGCCGCACGAGAAATTCCTGCTAATCTACATGAACTCATTCATCTTGCCACTCGCATTGACATGCGTTTTTCCGAAAGGCGTCAGGAGCTCCGCCAGGATATGGACTTTGTTCGCACGAGGCGTTTTTTCTCCCCGGCTCCTCTCTCCTCTGGTCCTCTGCAATCCGTTCCTGTGCCTCCCGCCGTGGAGGCTATGCAAGTTGACCGGTCTCGCCTGACACCTCAAGAGAGGACATGACGCCGCATGGAGAATCTCTGCCTGTACTGTGCCGGTACCGAACACTTCCTGAAGGATTGTCCTATACGTCCTCCCCGCCTGGAAAGACGCACGCTGACTACGCACAAAGGTGAGACAGTTCTTGATGTCTACTCTGCTTCTCCACGTCTTACTGTGCCTGTGCGGATATCTGCATCTACCTTCTCCTTCTCTACTATGGCCTTCTTGGATTCCGGATCTGCAGGAAACTTTATTTTGGCCTCTCTCATCAACAGGTTCAACATCCCGGTAACCAGTCTCGCCAGGCCCCTCTACATCAATTGTGTTAACAATGAAAGATTGGACTGTACCATACGTTACCGCACGGAGCCCCTTCTAATGTGCATCGGACCTCATCAAGAAAAAATTGAGTTCTTGGTCCTCCCCAATTGCACTTCCGAAATTCTCCTTGGACTACCGTGGCTCCAACGCCATTCCCCAACCCTGGATTGGTCCACGGGGGAGATCAAGAGCTGGGGTATCTCTTGTTTCAAGGACTGCCTTAAACCGGTTCCCAGTACTCCCTGCCGTGACCCTGTGGTTCCCCCTGTAACCGGTCTCCCTAAGGCCTATATGGACTTTGCTGATGTGTTTTGCAAAAAACAAGCTGAGACTCTACCTCCTCACAGGCCTTATGACTGTCCTATTGACCTCCTCCCGGGCACTACTCCACCCCGGGGCAGAATTTATCCTCTGTCCGCCCCAGAGACTCTTGCTATGTCTGAGTACATCCAGGAAAATTTAAAAAAGGGGTTTATCCACAAATCCTCCTCTCCTGCCGGAGCTGGATTTTTCTTTGTGTCCAAAAAAGATGGCTCCCTACGTCCTTGCATTGACTACCGCGGTCTTAATAAAATCACGGTAAAGAACCGCTACCCTCTACCTCTTATCTCTGAACTCTTTGATCGCCTCCAAGGTGCCCACATCTTTACCAAACTGGACTTAAGAGGTGCTTATAATCTCATCCGCATCAGGGAGGGGGATGAATGGAAAACGGCATTTAACACTAGAGATGGACACTTTGAGTATCTGGTCATGCCCTTTGGCCTGTGCAACGCCCCTGCCGTCTTCCAAGACTTTGTTAATGAAATTTTTCGTGATCTCTTATATTCCTGTGTTGTTGTGTATCTGGACGATATTCTGATTTTTTCTGCCAACCTAGAAGAACACCGCCAGCATGTCCGCATGGTTCTTCAGAGACTTCGTGACAATCAACTTTATGCCAAAATGGAGAAATGTCTGTTTGAATGTCAATCTCTTCCTTTCCTAGGATACTTGGTCTCTGGCCAGGGACTACAAATGGATCCAGACAAACTCTCTGCCGTCTTAGATTGGCCACGCCCCTCCGGACTCCGTGCTATCCAACGTTTTTTGGGGTTCGCCAATTATTACAGACAATTTATTCCACATTTTTCCACCATTGTGGCTCCTATCGTGGCTTTAACCAAGAAGAATGCCAATCCTAAGTCCTGGCCTCCTCAAGCGGAAGACGCCTTTAAACGGCTCAAGTCGGCCTTTTCTTCTGCTCCCGTGCTCTCCAGACCTGACCCATCTAAACCCTTCCTATTGGAGGTTGATGCCTCCTCAGTAGGAGCTGGAGCGGTTCTTCTACAAAAAAATTCTTCCGGGCATGCTGTTACCTGTGGTTTTTTTTCTAGGACCTTCTCTCCGGCGGAGAGGAACTACTCCATCGGGGATCGAGAGCTACTGGCCATTAAATTAGCACTTGAGGAATGGAGGCATCTGCTGGAGGGATCAAGATTTCCAGTTATTATTTACACCGATCACAAGAATCTCTCCTATCTCCAGTCTGCCCAACGGCTGAATCCTCGCCAGGCCAGGTGGTCTCTGTTCTTTGCCCGGTTTAATTTTGAAATTCACTTTCGCCCTGCCGATAAGAACATCAGGGCCGATGCTCTCTCTCGTTCCTCGGATGCCTCGGAAGTAGAGCTCTCTCCGCAACACATCATTCCTCCTGACTGCCTGATCTCCACTTCTCCAGCCTCCATCAGGCAAACTCCTCCAGGGAAGACCTTCGTCTCTCCACGCCAACGCCTCGGAATCCTCAAATGGGGTCACTCCTCCCATCTCGCAGGCCATGCGGGCATCAAGAAATCCGTGCAACTCATCTCTCGTTTCTATTGGTGGCCGACTCTGGAGACGGATGTTGTTGATTTTGTGCGGGCCTGCACTGTCTGTGCCCGGGACAAGACTCCTCGCCAGAAGCCTGCTGGTCTCCTTCATCCTCTGCCTGTCCCCGAACAGCCTTGGTCTCTGATTGGTATGGACTTTATTACAGACTTACCCCCATCCCGTGGCAACACTGTTGTTTGGGTGGTCGTTGATCGATTTTCCAAGATGGCACATTTTATTCCTCTTCCTGGTCTTCCTTCAGCGCCTCAGTTGGCAAAACAATTTTTTGTACACATTTTTCGTCTTCACGGGTTGCCCACGCAGATCGTCTCGGATAGAGGCGTCCAATTCGTGTCTAAATTCTGGAGGGCTCTCTGTAAACAACTCAAGATTAAATTAAACTTTTCTTCTGCTTATCATCCTCAATCCAATGGGCAAGTAGAAAGAATTAACCAGGTCCTGGGTGATTATTTACGGCATTTTGTTTCCTCCCGCCAGGATGACTGGGCAGATCTTCTACCATGGGCCGAATTCTCGTATAACTTCAGAGTCTCTGAATCTTCTTCCAAATCCCCATTTTTCGTGGTGTACGGCCGTCACCCTCTTCCCCCCCTCCCTACTCCCTTGCCCTCTGGTTTGCCCGCTGTGGATGAAATAACTCGTGATCTTTCCACCATATGGAAAGAGACCCAAAATTCTCTCTTACAGGCTTCATCACGCATGAAGAAGTTTGCTGATAAGAAAAGAAGAGCTCCCCCCATTTTTTCTCCCGGAGACAAGGTATGGCTCTCCGCTAAATATGTCCGCTTCCGTGTTCCCAGCTACAAATTGGGACCACGCTATCTTGGTCCTTTCAAAGTTTTGTGCCAGATTAATCCTGTCTCTTACAAACTTCTTCTTCCTCCTTCTCTTCGTATTCCTAATGCCTTTCATGTCTCTCTTCTTAAACCACTTATCATCAACCGTTTCTCTCCTAAACTTATTTCTCCCACTCCTGTCTCCGGTTCTTCGGACGTCTTTCCAGTAAAGGAGATACTGGCCTCCAAAAAGGTCAGAGGGAAAACCTTTTTTCTGGTTGACTGGGAGGGCTGTGGTCCTGAAGAGAGATCCTGGGAACCTGAGGACAATATCCTAGATAAAAGTCTGGTCCTCAGGTTCTCAGGCTCAAAGAAGAGGGGGAGACCCAAGGGGGGGGGTACTGTTACGCCGAGCACTCCGGGTCCCCGCTCCTCCCCGGAGCGCTCGCTACACTCTCGTTACTGCAGCGCCCCGGTCAGATCCACTGACCGGGTGCGCTGCGATACCGCCTCCAGCCGGGATGCGATTCGCGATGCGGGTGGTGCCCGCTCGCGATGCGCACCCCGGCTCCCGTACCTGACTCGCTCTCCGTCGGTCCTGTCCCGGCGCGCGCGGCCCCGCTCCCTAGGGCGCGCGCGTGCCGGGTCTCTGCGATTTAAAGGGCCACTGCGCCGCTGATTGGCGCAGTGGTTCTAATTAGTGTGTTCACTTGTGCACTCCATATATATACCTCACTTCCCCTGCACTCCCTCGCCGGATCTTGTTGCCCTTGTGCCTAGTGAAAGCGTTCCCTTGTGTGTTCCTAGCCTGTGTTCCAGACCTCCTGCCGTTGCCCCTGACTACGATCCTTGCTGCCTGCCCCGACCTTCTGCTACGTCCGACCTTGCTTCTGTCTACTCCCTTGTACCGCGCCTATCTTCAGCAGTCAGAGAGGTTGAGCCGTTGCTAGTGGATACGACCTGGTCACTACCGCCGCAGCAAGACCATCCCGCTTTGCGGCGGGCTCTGGTGAATACCATTAGTGACTTAGAACCGATCCACTAGCACGGTCCACGCCAATCCCTCTCTGGCACAGAGGATCCACCTCCTGCCAGCCGGCATCGTGACAATGAGCATGCGTGTATAGTAAACAAAACTAAAAAAAACAATAGTATAAAGAAATAAATTGTTAAACATAACAATAAAGTATATTCTCTGGATATCTTCAGCATGTACTAGAAATATCACATTCCGAAAATATTGGGATCCACAAAAATGAACAACATTAAAAGAAATGTGCAGCAAAAAAAACTTCACCCTATCCACAGGATAGGGGATACGTTTCTAATCTGGGACCCCCGCGATCTCCTACACAGGGCCCCGGCTCTGCCAAGGCTCTCCCGTGCCAGAGGCGTGTTGGCCGAAACATTACTTTGCGGCCGACACGCCCCCTCCATGTATCTCTATGGGAGAGGCGGGAATGCAGCGTTCGTGCCTCCCCGCCTCTCCCATAGAGCTGTATGCGGGGCCTCCGTTTGGGAGATCGCAGGGGGTCCCAGCGGTTGGACCCCCCCGCGATCAGACACTTATCCCCTATCCTGCATATTTTTTTGCAAGTACAAAGTTAAACAATAAAAACAATGACTATATCACATATATAACATAAGAGTGGCTGCACTACATGGATCACAAATTAATTCTTTTAAAGGGGTATTCCGGCCAAAGACATCTTATTCCTTATCCCCCCCACCCCACGATCTCCGTGCAGCACCATGCTGCTCCAGTCTCGGAAACCCCTGTGTTTCCGGGACTGGAGACGTGACATCACGTCATGCCTCCTCCATTCATGTCTATGAGAGGGGGCGTGACGGCCGTCACGCCCCCTCCCATAGACATGAATGGAGGGGGAATGGCGTGATGTCACAAGGGGGCGTGACCTGATCAGACATCCTATCCAGTGTTTCGGATGAGTCTGGAATTGAAATTTCCATGATGGAATTCTGCAGTGTGTAAAACCCCATTGAAGCATTATTTGACGTTCTGACTAAATGATGTAGCTGGCCCAGCTTAGCCGGTTGTGGGAGTGCCAGGCTAAACAGCGGCAGCAGCGGCGCTCACACCTCCCGGTGACGGGATATTTAAACAGCTGAGTTTCCTGTGATTGTGGATTTTTCACTCGCGTTCATGTCCCTGTGACCTGACCGTGCCTTTGCCTGCTGATTTTGTACTTTGCTACCATTCTGGTTTGACCATTGCTTCTCTTTACTTTAATACTGGTGTTGTTTTTGTACAGCTCTGCGCTCTAGGTATTGACTCTCTGGCTTGTTCCTGGTTAACCCCTTGTCTGCTTATTTGGTTTCTATTCTGCCCGTTTGTTGCTGACCTAGCCTGTCTGACCTCCCTGATACCCTGTGCACTCCATTGTATGCACCATTTCCCAAGAGCCACCATTTAGGTAAGTAGGGACAAGGGGTTAGGGGCGAGTTCCGGTTTGTACTGATTCCTACCTGATTTGTGACACTAAACCATAAATAATTACAATGTATAAGAAATACATGATGAGAAACAGCCCTGACCATAGGAACTTACAATCTACTAGGAATGGACAGTACACCTGAGCGACTGAAGGATAAATAACGTCTCTGACCATAAAGGTATATCTTATATTTTTCACATTTTTCTTAAATTAAAGGGGTAATCCACCATCAGGTGATCTTAGTACATACCTGCCAGGCTAGCTTTTTGTGAACTGGGTATTTCCTGTCTGAGTTCGGTCTCTTAAACTACACATCCCATAGTTCCATGTTTGTAAGTGTAAGGTCACTTTCCTCCCTCCCACACATCAGCCACCCCACCCATTGCAGCACAAATGAGCAGCATCCATTCAAAAGACCAGTGTTTTCTAACTAGAGTGCCCACAGCTGTTGCAAAATGATTTCTCTTCCACCCAGCGGTCGCTCCACCCATTGAAGCAACTAGTGATGTTAGGTCTCGACGCACTGCAACCTGGAAAAACCCGAGACCTGAGCAATTTTGTATGCTGTTAAAAATAAATATTGGGGCGAAAATCACATAAGAATTGTGAGACCATCCTCACACAGGTACAGACACTATATTATGGACTACTCTAACTTTACCGCCACTGTAGCATAGTCAAATAAAAAAATATCCTGGAATACCCCTTTAATTAGTTTGCACTATGCCCATGAGCACAAAATTCTTATATAGAACCTCCCTCAACCCCGCCCTTGAGGAACCTCAGAATTACATCAGCACCTATCAATTAAATGCAAGTTCTTGTACTAGCTTCTTGCAGTAAGCCCTAATCTTCAGGGAGACCATCGGAGGTGACTAGAGATGAGCGAACTTACAGTAAATTCGATTCGTCACAAACTTCTCGGCTCGGCAGTTGATGACTTATCCTGCATAAATTAGTTCAGCTTTCAGGTGCTCCGGTGGGCTTGAAAAGGTGGATACAGTCCTAGGAGACTCTTTCCTAGGAATGTATTCTCCTTTTCCAGCCCACCGGAGCACCTGAAGGCTGAACTAATTTACGCAGGATAAGTCATCAACTGCCGAGCCGAGAAGTTCGTGACGAATCAAATTTACTGTAAGTTCGCTCATCTCTAGAGGCGACAACTCAGACTATTTTACTTGTTGAAGCTTTCTAGAAACCCTGCATATCGCTCTATTTTGAGGAAAATGTTATAAAATGATGATGAGGACGAGGCGCTCCGTCCACGTACGACCTGCTCAACCTCAGGAATTCTTCCTCTGAATCAATTCCTTCAAACAAATTTTGGCAACGTCGATTGGCAGAAGAGATTAGCAGCAAATCCCATTTATTATCCTCCGGAGACCATCTCCTTCTTATGCCAGATGACTCGTGATACTTCACAAGTCATCACCTCCACCGACGAGCTCCTGAGAAGAAGTGAGCGCCCCCCGGAGGGTCAGTGCAAATCCTGTGAAGAGTCAAGTGCCGTGTGTGATTTATGGGCAAGACTGTAAGAATGAAGAGGGTTCACTTATTTATTTAGTTATTTATTTATTTATGTACGGAAAGCAAAATTACTGTTCGCGTATGGCAGAATTATTTTGCCACTGTATGGAAATTATATTTAGGTTATTGTATGGTTCTTATTAGAGATAAGCGAACTTACAGTAAATTCGATTCGTCACGAACTTCTCGGCTCAGCAGTTGATGACTTTTCCTGCTTAAATGAATTCAGCTTTCAGGTGCTCCGGTGGGCTGGAAAAGCTGGATACAGTCCTAGGAAAGAGTCTCCTAGGACTGTATCCACCTTTTCCAGCCCACCGGAGCACCTGAAAGCTGAACTCACTTATGCAGGAAAAGTCATCAACTGCTGAGCCGAGAAGTTCGTGACGAATCGAATTTACTGTAAGTTCGCTCATCTCTAGTTCTTATATATAAGCACAGTATTGTCATTTTATTTGGACACATTATTGTGCTTTAAATTATGTACTGTATGGCAATTTTATTTGAATACTCTACAGTGCTTTCATTTAAAGGGGTATTCCAGGAAAAAACTTTTTTTTTTATATATCAACTGGCTCCAGAAAGTTAAACAGATTTGTAAATTACTTCTATTAAAAAATCTTAATCCTTTCAGTACTTATGAGCTTCTGAAGTTAAGGTTGTTCTTTTCTGTCTAAGTGCTTTCTGATGACACGTGTCTCGGGAAACGCCCAGTTTAGAAGCAAATCCCCATAGCAAACCTCTTCTACCCCCATAGCAAACCTCTTCTAAATTGTTTGGTTTAGGACAATGTTTACCAATCAGTGCTCCTCCAGCTGTTGCAAAACTACAGCTCCCAGCATGCCCGGACAGCCAACGGCTGTCCGGGCATGCTGGGAGTTGTAGTTTTGCAACATCAGGAGGTCCGCTGGTTGAAGACCACTATTGGGCTCAAAATCTTTATTTTTTTTGATTTTGCACCTATAAATTTGATTTTGCACCTATAAATGGTGCTCTGAAACATGATGTGATTGCGGCTTTACATGGGCACAGTAAAAGCAGATGACAACCACTATGGCCACTATATTGGAGGCCATTAGTAGTTATCATTAGGTTTCTTTCATGGCTGAGGTGACCGAAATCATTGACAAGTTGTAAAATTCACGGTTGGAAGACAGGAACACAGGAGGTAGTGGATCCGCTGGACCTGTGTGGCAGATGACGCGGGCCGTACCAGGGATCGGAGACTAAGGTGCCGCTGGTTTTCACCAGAGCATGCCGCAAAGCAGGATGGACTTGCTGCGGCAGGCGGCACCCAGGTCGCTACCCCTGGCATGGCTCGACCACACAGGCGGCTGAGGAGGTGCGAGACACAGGAGGGATAAGGTAGCTTGTAATCAGGATAGCAGAAGGTCAGGGCATTCAGCACAGGTGCGTAGTCAGGAACATAGTAGGAGGTCAGTAGGCAGGCAGCACAGGAGCAGGGTCAGGTAACAGAATAAAGGGGTCAGAAACACTGCAAGGCAAATCAGAATAACGCTTTCTCAATTGCACAAGGCAACAAAGATCCGGCAGAGATGTGTGGGAGGAGCAGGAAGTTATAAGTGAGGCACAGGTGTAAAAACAAATTATGGGCGTACTGGCCCTTTAAATCTTATAGCTTCGGTGCACGCATCGGGGACACGCACGCCGGGTACACGCGCGCCAGAGCTGAGAGGCAGGGAAGGAGACAGCAGAGGACCAGGGTAAGTGACGGGCGGGGACTCGCATGCAGGTGCGTCCCGCAATGCGAATCCCAGCCCCGCCGGCAGGAGGAGAGAGCGGTGCAATGTGCTCACTGCCAGCGGGAGCGGCCGGAGCGCGGATCATAAAAAAAGTTCCGTGTAGACAGGGTTGGTGTTACAGAATGGAAAATTGATCAGCTGACCGGGCCCCATATTGTACTGTGGTGTCCCAGTACCGCATTTCACACGGTACTTGTTTATCTGTGGGTCACCATAGCCAGAGTCCCTAGGACTTAGTAATATCTGTTAGTCAGTCCACCCCTAGTCGCCTTCATTATAGTATATAGATTACTAATTTAGCTATAAAATAATGTATATAGTGTTATTTCAGTATGTAAATGGTTAATTGCTTGTTTCTATGGCATTGCAGGGCCTTCGGGTCATGTGATGCGTTCCAAGCCTCGCTCTGGATGCGTTCCAGGCCTCGTTCTGGTATCTGTAGCCTCGTTCTGGTTCTACAATGTACATAGAGCCTGTGACGTAAGCAATCCCATCTCACCATGTAAAGTGAGTGGCAGACGTTCGGACCAATCAAAATCGCCATGCCCCCTGCCCATATAAGGGAGCGGTGGCCATCTTATCACTCTCTTGCTCCTGGCTGTCATCAGAGAAGGACCTGTATTGCAGTAATCGCAGTGAGTTAGGCCTGAGCCTTGCGGCAACGGCTGAACAATATAAATTATAGAGTGTGTCATCCTCTAAGCACTCTGCAGTATCACCGGACCCAATATTTCCCCTAAATCCGGACGGATCTGCACATCATTCCCTAAATTCAGAGACTATAAGTCTTATGCAAGGTCCGCAACTTCTACCAGTCGCTAAGCAACCAAAGAACTGTATTAAGAGACTGTTATTACGTATTGGATATTGCAAGCACTGCAGTAAAGTTATTGAAGTTCAAGTTAAATCTGCTTGTGGACCTTCAGTCATTTTATTGCACCTATCGCTTCTGGGAAGGGCGGCGATAGGCCGGAACATAGATTCAGCATACCAGCCCTCACCCTGGCGTCACGAGTGACTGGGTTAATATTAACCCCTCATATACCAACATTCTACCATACCCCCCCCCCCCCCCCCCCCCCCAAGGGCTACCACAGTACTATAGAAATCCCAGGAGAAAATTGGACAATATTGTTTAGCAGTATTTGGGAATTCAGTTGCTGGGAAATGTGGGAATCACTGCATCTATAGATGGACCCAATCAATACTGACAGAGTGGACCCAATCAATACTGACAGAGTGGACCCCGGGGAGGGGGGGGGGGTTCTTAATGGCGCTTACCGATGCTGCTTTATCATTATTGTCTTCATCATAACAATTATAAGAACATTACAGAACTAACCATGTCTGGCCTAGTGCAGGGCCCCGCGGGGGTGTTTGTTAAAACGCTGGATGCAAACGGCGGAGTTGCGACATCACGGCCATGCCCCTTTGTGACATCATGCCACGCCCCCTCAATAAAAGTCTCTGGGAGGGGGCGTGGTGGCCGTTCTGCCCCCCTCCCATAGACGTGCATTAAGGGGCGCGGTGTGACATCACATGGGGAGTGGTCATGACGACACGACCCGCCGCCCACTCCAAGCATTCGGAACAAAATGTTCAGAACACTGGGGCAGTGGAGTAACCCTTTAAACAAACACTTCGGGTTCAGGACCGGTGCCACCTATAGGTATGATAGGCTTCGGCATAGAGTGTCCATTGCATGTGGGGGGGTAAGTAGAAGGCATACACAGGAACCCCTACATTGAGGGAGATTCATCAAAACCTGTCTAAAGGAAAAGTTACTGAGTTGCCCATAGCAACCAATCAGATCGCTTCTTTCATTTTTGAAAAGGCCTTTTGAAAAATGAAAGTGAAAGTGATCTGATTTGTTGCTATGGGCAACTCAGCAGCTTTTTCTCTGAACAGGTTTTGATAAATCTCCCTCTCCCCGTTGGCTGTCCGGGCATGCTGGAAGTTGTAGTTTTACAACATCTGGAGGGCCACAGTTTGGAGGCCGCTGTAATCTAGTGACTATGGCTACCGGAGTTCTAGGTGTTAATACAGAGAAGTGTAGAAACCTATACAATTCCCCATAAAAGATGAAGACTCCGTATCCAAACGCTCCTCCTCTTCATCCTACCGCCCCATAGGAATTTCCAGCCGCCGGCAACAATGTAAATAATCCGCATTATCAAATGTAAACACGTCACCGCCGCTTCCACGCTCCACATTACGTCTGTCGTTTGTAATGCCAAGCTGAAATGTATATAAATATATCGAGATGTCTCCTTGACTCATATACATAAAACGACGGGAAACTGATACAAAGTAAATTACGAAAAATGCGCACCACGTAATGTGTACCGCGTGTATGTGTACCAATACATTCACATTTTCCACAGTAAAAATCATATCAGATAACTGGACCCAATCAATACTGACAGAATGGGAGGGGGGAGGGGGGGCATGAATGGCGCTTACCGATGCAGCTTTATCATTAAAGGGGTACTCTGCCCCTAGACATCTTATAGGGGATAAGATGTCTGATTGCGGGTGTCCCCACAATCTCCCTGCTGCACCCGGCGTTCGTTTAGAGCATCGGGTGCAGTGCCGGAGGCTTGTAACGTCATGGCCGCGCCCCTCAATACAAGTCTATGTGAGTGTGTATGACGGCCGTCACGCCCCCTCCCATAGACTTGCATTGAGGGGGCATGGCTGGGACGTCACGAGGGGGGCGTGACCGTGACATCACGAGCCTCTGCCCCACATCGCCAGTCATCTGGCATGGAGCGAAGTTCGCTCCGTGCACCAGATGTCTGGGGTACCGCAGGTGAGATCACGGGGGTCTCCAACAGCGGGACCCCCACGATCAGACATCTTATGGATAGGGGATAAGATGTCTAGGGCTGGAGTACCCCTTTAATGTCTTCATCATAACAATTACAAGAACATTACAGGATTAACCATGTCTGGCCTAGGGCAGGGCCCCGCGGGGGTGGAGCTTGACACATGAATGACAGGACTCTTGTAGTGTCCTACGACACTATTGATAAGTCCCTTTAGTGTGGCAGTGTTCCTTTAAGGGAGCCTGTCCTCACTTTCATGCTTCCCGAACCAAAAGTCCTCTGGACACGGTCTCCAGTGGCACCTCTGCCCCCCGCCATCTTTATTTGATATACCCTTATACCCAAACAGATCAAGCAGGTCACTGAAGAGATTAGCGTATACAGAGGAGTCTTTGTTCATCATTATTCTTCTCTGTCTAAGACAAAAGAGCTGGAGGATGAAAGCACTTTGGGGGTCATGTATGAAGGCCAAAACTGGCCTTTTTTCCGCTTGATGCGGTGCACAGTGTGAGCTGCATGGATTACCCTGGCGGTGTAGAATGGGCATTTTTATCCTGGCGTCTTTTTGATGCCACGATTTATCACCCTTGCCCATTTATGTGAAGAATAAAGAAAATTGTTGTCACAAGTAACACACAGCCAGTACTTGCCAAAAACTTCTGCAGTTCCTTTACTGTTGCAGTATACCTTTTGGAAGCTTTCCTGACTAGATTTCTTCTTGTCTTTTCATCAATTTTGGAGGGACGTCCAGTTCTCTGTACTTTCTCCGTTGTGCCATATTTTCTTCTCTTGATGATGATGTCATCACTGTGTTCCATGGTAGATCTGATGTTTTGGAAATTCTTTTGTACCCTTCTCCTGACTGATATGTTTAAACAATGAGATACCTCTGATGCTTTGGAAGCTCTGCTCTGAGATGCAACTAAGCAAATGTCCGAAAAATCCTACTAGAACAGCTGAACTTTATTTGTCATCAGAGTCACTTTAAAGGGGTACTCCGGTGGAAAACTTATTTTTTCTTTAAATCAACTGGTGCCAGAAAGTTAATCAGATTTGTAAATTACTTTTATTTAAAAATCTTAATCCTTCCAGTACTTATTAGCTGCTGAATACTACAGAGGAAAATTATTTTCTTTTTGGAGCACAGAGCTCTCTGCTGACATCACGAGCACAGTGCTCTCTGCTGACATCTCTGTCCATTTTAGGAACTGTCCAGAGCAGCATTTGTTTTCTATGGGGATTTTCTCCTACTCTGGACAGTTCTTAAAAGGCACAGAGATGTCAGCAGAGAGCACTGTGCTCGTGATGTCAGCAGAGAGCTCTGTGTTCCAAAAAGAAAAGAATTCCCTCTGTAGTATTCAGCAGCTAATAAGTACTGGAAGGATTAAGATTTTTTTTTAAAGAAGTAATTTACAAATCTGTTTAACTTTCTAGCACCAGTTGATAAAAAAAAAAAAAAAAAGTTTTCCACCGGAGTACCCCTTTAACGCCTTCCCAGGATGCAATGCGATTGTGGGGTCCAGATGCTTGCCTTGGCAGCTGGAGGCCAGATGATTGCCTTCATGTCTGCCAGATGTAAAAAGTATAAAAATAAAATGTTTTTCAATAAATTAGTAAATAATAAATAAATGCCTTTTTCCCTTTAAAGGGGTACGCAAAGGATAGGGGATAACATGACCAGCCGTCATGCCCCCTCCCATAGACATCAATGGAGGGGGCGTGGTGTGACATCATGATCACAGAAGCCCCAGGCTTCCGTGTCTGTAACACCGCAGCACTGACCTAGAGATCACATGGGATCCCAGCGTCCAGACCACTGGTGATCAGACATGTTATTCCCTATCCTTTGGATAGTGGATAACATGTCTAGGGGCAGAGAACCCCTTTAAAGCCATATACTATGATTAACAAAAAATAAAAAAATAATATATATAGGGGAATATGCAAATGAGCTCATTACATCACCTTCTTAGGCGATGTTCCCTGGTATCAGCTTAGCTCCAGTTACGGAATAAAAAAGCTAATCGGGATTAATTCCAAGCCAGAACTCTCTGTCCAGAAGGAAAGAGCACCCATCTGCAGACAGCTGTTTCGGGGTTCTTGCCCCTTGTCAGTATAGAGCAGGGTGATTTGGCTTGGCTGAGATGAGGGGCCCCTCATCTCAGCCAAGCCAGATCACCCTGCTCTGTACTGGGGTAAGAACCCTGAAACAGCTGTCTGCAGATGGGTGCTCTTTCCTTCTGGAGAGAGAGTTTTGGTTTGGCATTAATCCCGATTAGCTTTTTATATTCCATAACTGGAGCTAAGCTGATACCAGGGAACATCGCCTGAGAAGGTGATGTAATAAGCTGATTTGCATATTCCCCTACCCCGAATGCCTGCGGAGTGCTTAGTGGCCCTTGAAAGCTCCGTCACACCACCAGGAGTGGTGAACTCTCCCTGAGTAAAATACTCATCCCGTTTATATATATATATATATATATATATATATATATATACACACATAAAAGGTATTGCCAAGTTCGTAACAACATGTACTATATAATGACAATGTTATTTATCCCGCACGGTAAACGCAGTAAAAAAAAGAAAAATAACAAAAAACACAAGAATTGCTAATTTTGGCAAAAAAATTTGAATAAAATGTATCAAAAAGTAACATGTCACAAAACATGGCACTAATAAAAGAATACAGCTTGTAATGCAAAAATAAGCCCTCACACAATGGGGTCGGAGGATAAATAAAAAAGATATGGCTGTCAGAATACGGCAACACAAAAAAACGTGAAAAAAGGATTTTGTTGTGAACAGAAAAAAAGACCATAAAAAGATATATAAATTGGGTATCGCCATAATTTTACCGACTCACACAATAAAGATAACAACATTTTTACCGCACAGTGAACACCATAAGAAATAATAAATAAAAAATTGCCAGAATTTTTCCAATTTTTCACAAAATTTTAAGATTTTTCACAAAAAATGCTGCAGGTATCGACAACATTTTAGCAGTAATATAAAAGTACAATATGTCAGGAGAAAAACTCAGAATCACTTTGATACAAGCATGTCAAAGTTATCACCACGGTCACCACCTAAAGAGACACAGGTCAGATTCGGAAAATGGGCCCTTAGACATCTTATCCCCTATCCAAACACCGGACCCCCGCAATCCCAGCAGCTGGACCCCCAGGATCTCCTTGCAGGCACCCTGGCTTTCTGAACATTCAAAAAGCTGGGTTCAGGCGGCTGTGGTCGTGGAATCATGCCAAGACCCTTCCATTCATGTCTATGGGAGGGGGGCGTGACGGCCGTCACGCCCCCCTCCCATAGACATGAATGGAAGGGTTGTGGCGTGGTGTCACAAGGGGGAGTGGCATGACATCACGACCAGAGCTGCCCGAACGCCCAAGTGCCTGCATGGAGATTGCGGGGGTCCCAGTGGCGGGACCCCCGCAATCACACATCTTATCCAGTTAGGAAGCGGAGGCAGGAGGTGGATTTGGGGCTGAGCTGTGGTCACTTGTTATTGCTGGGTGCTCCCCATGTTATCAGCCGCCCCCTCCCCACAGAGGACTGGAATAACGCAGCCAATATTGTTCCATACAGAACGCTGCGGCAGAACTTATTAGTGACATTAATTATCCCTGTAAGACAATAAGACGTCCCGCAGCTCCATAGATTACAGCGCGTTCTTATAACCCTGCTCCACCGAACAGCGGGGGACACACAACCCATCGGGGGTCTTCATGTACCATCTTGTAGCTGGCACTGCCCCCTCATGCAGATCCATGAATCTTCTGTGAGAGCTGTATACTTACCAGACTAGGTCTTATTAATGTGCCACATACTGAGATAGATAAAAAGATAGAAATGAGATAGATAGATAGAAAGATATGAGATAGAAAGATATGAGATAGATAGATGTGAGATAGATAGATATGAGATAGATAGATATGAGATAGATAGATAGATAGATAGATATGAGATAGATAGACAGATAGATATGAGATGGATAGATATGAGATGGATAGATATGAGATGGATAGATATGAGATGGATAGATATGAGATGGATAGATATGAGATAGATATGAGATAGATAGATATGAGATAGACAGATATGTGATAGATATGAGATAGATAGATATGAGATAGATAGATATGAGATAGATAGATATGAGAGATAGATAGATAGATAGATAGATAGATATGAGATAGATAGATAGATATGAGATAGATAGGTATGAGATAGATAGGTATGAGATAGATAGGTATGAGATAGACAGATATGTGATAGATAGATATGAGATAGATAGATAGATATGAGATAGATAGATATGAGATAGATAGATAGATAGATAGATATGAGATAGATAGATAGATATGAGATAGATAGATATGAGATAGATAGATAGATAGATAGATATGAGATAGATAGATATGAGATAGATGCTGTTTCCAAAGTGCAGCCTGTGATAATGTGATTTATTGTTGTGTCATGTTATGTGTTTGTTATGATTCGGCTGGCTGAATGTGGATCCTCTGTGTCAGAGAGGGATTGGCGTGGACCGTGTCGGTGGACCGGTTCTAAGTGGCTACTGGTATTCACCAGAGCCCGCCGCAAAGCGGGATGGTCTTGCTGCGGCGGTAGCAACCAGGTCGTATCCACCGGCAACGGCTCAACCTCGCTGACTGCTGAGAAGGCGTGGGACAGGAGGACTAGGCAGAGGCAAGGTCAGACGTAGCAGAAGGTCGGGGCAGGCGGCAAGGTTCGTACTCAATGAGGATAGCAGAAGATCTGGAACACAGGCTTGGACAACACTAACGCTTTCTCTGGCACAAGGCAACAAGATCCGGCAAGGGAGTGCAGGGGAAGTGAGGTAATAAACACAGGGAGCAGGTGGAAGCTAATTAGACTGATTGGGCCAGGCACCAATCACTGGTGCACTGGCCCTTTAAATCTTAGAGCGCTGGCGCGCGCGCGCCCAAGAGAGCAGAGCTGCGCGTGCCAGAACATGACAGCCGGGGACCAGGACGGGTAAGTTGCTTGGGATGCGATTCGGGTCTGACCGGGGCGCTGCAGAAGGGAGAACGCCGCGAGCGCTCCGGGGAGGAGCAGGGACCCGGAGCGCTCGGCGTAACAGTGTTATTTATGCTCTGTACCTTTAAGGGATTGTGGCAGAGGGACCAGGTGACCCTGACGCCCAATGGGAGACCACCAATCCTAGCCCTTAATGTAGTGTAGGTGAGCCGGAACTGCTGTGGTACATGGAAGAAAACCTAATGCCACTACCCAGGAAGGAGCGGCCCTCTGTCCCAACTTCTATGCTACCAGAGTTGGCCATGGCTGCCTGCACCTATGCTACGCCGTGTGAGAAGTTGCAGCTCCCCATCACTGTGCCGCGGCCCCCTGTTGTTGCTCAGGTTTGGATAAGTAGGCACAGACACCCTCCGCAGCCACAGTGCCACAGTGGCGGGTGCTGCTTCTGTACAAGTTGTGGTGACCATCAGTCCTCAGATAACCCAGCCACACCTGTCCAGAGTGTCCTGGGTCAATACTATCATCGCAACGGCAGGTGCACTACAAGAGCACCGCGACATCTGGCTCAGTCTAGATGAGAAGGCGACCCCTAACTTCAGGAGAAGAAGCCTTCCTACTTAGAAAAAAAAAGACCCCGCAGGCGAATGACGCCTAACTTAACTTTTTGTTCCAGTTAATGGCGTGAAATCGCCTGTTCAGCAGTATCTGCTTAAGTTTGTTTTCTACAAGTTTCTGCAACGTTTAAGTCATATACCTGGCGTCTTGCAATGAAGAAACCACTATGCTTTAGTACCCAGTATAATGCCGTGAACTTTCTTAGTCTTTGCATACCTTCATAGTTCTGTGCCTAACCCCATCAGTGCCTTAAAAGTGTGTAGTCAGGATTGCCTAGTGGTAGAAAAATGTGTAACCTAGCCAATCTTGTTCTTTTGTCTTTAAAGGATAACTGTAGTGGTACACTTTTATATATGCCCGTGCCCGGGCCTCAAAAATAAACAAAATAAACTCATACATACCTTCCTACGAGCCCCCGTTGGTCCGGCACAGGCCTCACGGTCCGGCAGTGCTGACGTCATTCCACTTCCTAGGGACGGGGACGCCGCAGAGCCGTTGGCGTATCACCGTCCGTAGCGATGTCCCACCCAGGTCGGTGATAGGCTGAGCTCACTGTCATGTAAGGAGCTCTGGCCAGCTTCTTATAGGACAGTGGGCTCAGGCTATCACAGGCCTGGGAGGGACATTGCTACGACCGGTGATACGCCGTCCCTAGGAAGTGGAATGACGTCAGCACTGCCGGACCATGAGGCCTGTGCCGGACCAACGGGGGGCTCGTAGGAAGGTATGTATGAGTTTATTTTTGAGGCCCGGGCATGGGCATATATATAAAAGTGTTCCATTACAGTTGTCCTTTAATGTACCAGTTCAGTCAAAAAATTTTTTAGTGAAAATACTTTATGCCAGACAGTTAACAATGTGTCTTCAATACTTAGAGGTATGATAGTGCATTTATATATATATATATATATATATATATATATATATAATCCTAGTCAGGATACATTTGTTTGCTTTTTATCTTCTGATGTGCAGTGAGTGCTTCCGAAATTCAAGGGACTACCCTGGGGGTGAATTTTGCGTACAGGAGGTGACTATTTGTTCTCTTGTCGTGTCCCTTAGGTGTGGACAGGAGGTGTGCGCTCAACTTTCTTCAGTCGCGGGGAGAAGATGCTGTATGCCAATGGGCCCCGTGGCACAAAACCTTGGAGTAGAAAGCCTCCGGCAGCTCCGGCCCGAATCTCAGAGTGGCCTTGTTTGTGGAAATGCACACAACCAAAGGAAGAGCTTGAAGATTTGTTTCATGTATGTTTCTCCTATCCGTTTGTCCTGGCTCTATTTGTCTCCTGTCCTGGCTCTATTCAGTGAAAATGCTATGTAGGAGTAAAGTGGTAAAAATGTAAACCTTAGCTAAAAATATATGGCACTTAAACATCAAGCGAGTGGGAGGGACCAGGTGACCCTGATACCCAAACCTAGCCCTTAATGTAGAGTAGGGGAGTCTAGGGAGAAGAAGTCTACTAAATTCCACAGCCACTCCAAATCACAGGAAACGACCCCAGCGCTCAGGTGAATTGCCAAAGCCTGGGGGTAAGCAAAGCCCTTGGGGAAAATCTCTACGACTCTAAAGTCTTTCAAGTGAGCGTGTGCTGCTACTCATCTTAAGGCGGCATTTAACAGCCACAACAACTCCCAGCAAGGCTATAGGCTTCCCAGTTTCCCTCTGCCCATCTCACTGCACAAACTTCTGTAATGTGAAAAACCTGCTACCTCTATTATCAGTAAAGAGACAGTTATACATAACCCGGCATTGGTGTATTTATTATCCTGCGCCTGGCCCAGGAGAAGTTGTCGTATGCTTGGACCGTGTAGGTTAATGGTGCCCTGGCATCACAAAGTGATTCATCTAACCACCCAGAGTCACGTACCACCCTCTGTCTAACTCCCTGTGGCTGCCACATGCCCACTTAGTAAAGGATTATGGCTCCCTCATTGTAATCAACTGTATCTGCGTCCTAAGGACACAGACAAAACTAGCCATTAAAGGAGTAGTCCAGTGGTGTCTCAGTGGTGAGCAACTTATCCCCTATCCTAAGGATAGGGGATAAGTTGCAGATCGCGGGGGGGTCCGACCGCTGGGGCCCCCTGCGATCTCCTGTACGGAGCCCCGACAGCCCGCGGGAAGGGGGCGTGTCGACCTCCGCACGAGGCGGCGGCCGACACGCCCCCTCAATACAACTCTATGGCAGAGCCGAAGCGCTGCCTTCGGCAATCTCCGGCTCTGCCATAGAGATGTATTGAGGGGGCGTGTCGGCCGCCACTTCGTGCGGGGGTCGACACCCGCTATCTGGGCCGAGAGCCGGGGCCCCGTACAGAGAGATCGCATGGGGCCCCAGCGGTCGGACCCCCCCCGATCTCAAACTTATCCCCTATCCTTAGGATAGGGGATAAGTTTTTCACCACTGGACTACCCCTTTAAGACATGTGACTGCTAAGACATTCTGAGACTGCACTAAATCTGGGACCGTCCTTTTTTTTTTTTTTTTTTTTTGGCAAAAGAAAGAAAAGTTATGGTATTTGTGTTTTGTTTATAACCAGTGAAGTTTTTGTGTATTTTTTCCTTCATGTTTTTCAAGTTCTATCGTCTCCATGGCTACAACTTCAGGACTATCCCAGCATCTTGCCTTTTCCTGCAGTGAGAAACCAAAAAATATCTAGTTTAGAGAATCTATATTTTGATATTTGTTACAAAAAATCACCTACTGCGCCTGACAGGCAGCCACAAGAACATGTCACCTGATTTCTCCCGTGGACTATGAAGACTTAGTGAGGGGGCTCTGGGCAGAGGTTCAGGGTCCTCACTGTGCCCAATCACACTTGTCACACAAACAGCAGAAGATACTTGTCCCCTGGAGGAAATTTGTCAGGGACGGGCACCACGCCTGGCACCCGCAGTATCGGGATTTTCTATGAACTCGTGTGGATTGATTGAGGGATAATCTAAATAAGAAAATGCTCCACTACTGTGCTAATTATACATACCGCTATACACTCCGGGGCCTGTCTACAAGATGGCTGACAGAGGGGAGGGATTGTCTTCTTACACTTGATAGTAGTGCTTTATTTTAGTAGTTATATTCTTGTTTATAGGAGCAGTATTATAGTAGTTATATTCTTGTATATAGGAGCAGTATTATAGTAGTTATATTCTTGTATATAGGAGCAGTATTATAGTAGTTATATCCTTGTATATAGGAGCAGTATTATAGTAGTTATATTCTTGTATATAGGAGCCAGTATTATAGTAGTTATATTCTTGTACATAGGGGCAGTATTATAGTAGTTATATTCTTGTATATAGGGGCAGTATTATAGTAGTTATATTCTTGTATATAGGAGCAGTATTATAGTAGTTATATTCTTGTATATAGGAGCAGTATTATAGTAGTTATATTCTTGTATATAGGAGCAGTATTATAGTAGTTATATTCTTGTATATAGGAGCAGTATTATAGTAGTTATATCCTTGTATATAGGAGCAGTATTATAGTAGTTATATTCTTGTATATAGGAGCCAGTATTATAGTAGTTATATTCTTGTACATAGGGGCAGTATTATAGTAGTTATATTCTTGTATATAGGGGCAGTATTATAGTAGTTATATTCTTGTATATAGGAGCAGTATTATAGTAGTTATATTCTTGTATATAGGAGCAGTATTATAGTAGTTATATTCTTGTATATAGGAGACAGTATTATAGTAATTATATTCTTGTATATAGGGGCAGTATTATAGTAGTTATATTCTTGTATATAGGGGCAGTATTATAGTAGTTATATTCTTGTATATAGGAGCAGTATTATAGTAGTTATATTCTTGCATATAGGAGCAGTATTATATTAGTTATAGTCTTGTATGTAGGAGCAGTATTATAGTAGCTATATTCTTGTATATAGGAGCAGTATTATAGTAGTTATATTCTTGTATATAGGAGCAGTATTATAGTAGTTATAGTCTTGTATATAGGAGCAGTATTATAGTAGTTATAGTCTTGTATATAGGAGCAGCATTATAGTAGTTATATTCTTGTATATGGGGGCAGTATTATAGTAGTTATATTCTTGTATATAGGAGCAGTATTATAGTAGTTATATTCTTGTATATAGGGGCAGTATTATAGTAATTATATTCTTGTATATAGAAGGCAGTATTATAGTAATTATATTCTTGTATATAGGAGGCAGTATTATAGTAATTATATTCTTGTATATAGGAGGCAGTATTATAGTAGTTATAGTCTTGTATATATGAGAGTATTATAGTAGTTATATTCTTGTATATAGGAGCAGTATTATAGTAGTTATATTCTTGTATATAGGAGCAGTATTATAGTAGTTATATTCTTGTACATAGGGGCAGTATTATAGTAGTTATATTCTTGTATATAGGGGCAGTATTATAGTAGTTATATTCTTGTATATAGGAGCAGTATTATAGTAGTTATATTCTTGTATATAGGAGGCAGTATTATAGTAATTATATTCTTGTATATAGGGGCAGTATTATAGTAGTTATATTCTTGTATAAAGGAGCAGTATTATAGTAGTTATATTCTTGTATATAGGAGCAGTATTATAGTAGTTATATTCTTGTATATAGGAGCAGTATTATAGTAGTTATAGTCTTGTATATAGGAGCAGTATTATAGTAGTTATATTCTTGTATATAGAAGCCGTATTATAGTAGTTATATTCTTGTATATAGGAGGCAGTATTATAGTGGTTATATTCTTGGAACTAGAGATCAGTATTATAGTAGTTATATTCTTGTATATAGGAGCAGTATTATAGTAGTTATATTCTTGTATATAGGGGGCAGTATTATAGTAGTTATATTCTTGTATATTGGAGCAGTATTATAGTAGTTATATTCTTGTACATAGAGATCAGTATTATAGTATTTATATTCTTGTATATAGGAGCAGTATTATAGTAGTTATATTCTTGTATATAGGAGACAGTATTATGGTAGTTATATTCTTGTATATAGGAGCAGTATTATAGTAGTTATATTCTCGTATATAGGAGCAGTATTATAGTAGTTATATTCTCGTACATAGGAGCAGTATTATAGTAGTTATATTCTCGTATATAGGAGCAGTATTATAGTAGTTATATTCTCGTACATAGGAGCAATATTATAGTAGTTATATTCTCGTACATAGAGAGCAGTATTATAGTAGTTATATTCTTGTATATAGGAGCAGTATTATAGTAGTTATATTCTTTTATATAGGGGCAGTGTTATAGTAGTTATATTCTTGTATATAGGAGCAGTATTATAGTAGTTATATTCTTGTATATAGGAGCAGTATTATAGTAGTTATATTCTTGTATATAGGAGCAGTATTATAGTAGTTATATTCTTGTATATAGAAGCAGTATTATAATCCAAATAATCAAGAAGAAAGTACAGGCAACTCACCACGTTGTAGTAACTTCGTGTTTATTACTGGGACATGCAGGTAAAGCGGCTCCACGCCACACCGGGATGCCGAACACTAGTGCGTTAACCGATGACAGCTGTTTCTTTCCTTTCAGGAACTTCAACAGATCGTCTCCATTCACCTGTGCACGTGACTATACATCTCCTCCCCTACTTGTGACGTCGTGCCGAGGTGAGCGGAGCTTCAATCTTACAAATAGATTTACCAATATTAGATTTATAGAAAAATTACTTATAAACCATAACATAATTGTGTATAAGTGAAAATAGCATTACTGCTGTGGTAAAAAACTGTTTAAAACCAGGCTAGTAAAAACAGAACCATTTGTAACCAAACCGATGTTCAGAGAAAGACTCCCATATCTATTCTATCATTTAACCCCCTCATGTCTTGAGCTCCCATCCTCAATATCCAACGGGCTTCTATTTCTCTTAATTTTTTCACATTATCTTGATCTGGTTTTATTTTGACTTTTTCTATGCCTAAGAATTTTATATTTTTGATGTTTCCTGCATGTTCAGAGATCACGTGTTCTATCAGTCGCGGTGAACCTTTTTTTGTCACTATAGAGTGCATATGTTCTCTGAATCTGATATTCATGGGTCTGATTGTACTGCCTATGTAAAATCTCATACATTCACATATGATTGCATATATTACATTTTTGGATCTGCAGCACATAAAATCTGTTATTTCTCTGGTAATGCCACCTATGTTAATACTGTTGCCAGTTATAAAATGGTGGCACCAGTTGCAATTTCCACATTTTTTATTTCCTCTGATTATTGATTTATTTAACCAGTTTTCTTCTGTTGTTCTTTTTTCAGTTATTTTACTTTTTACTAATTCGTCTTTTAAATTTTTTGTTCGCTTAAACGCTATCATGGGTTTTTCTATTTTTATTTTACCAAGAATCTGGTCTCTTTCTATTAAATGCCAGTTTGTGTGTATAGATCTTTTAATTACTTCATGCATGGGACTATATTTGAATGTAAATGTAAACCTCTCTTTCTTTATGTCCTCATCTTTTATTTTAGTGTGTTTTCTGTGTCTCCTATTTTTTAATAGTGTGCTCCTGTCAATTTTTTTAACTCTTTCTAGTGTGTTTTTTAACATTTGAGGTGGATATCCCCTATCTTCTAACCGTTGTATCAATTCATCGGCCTGAGTGTTAAACGCCTCTTCTGTGCTATTTATTCGTCTCAATCTGAGTAGTTGTCCATATGGTATTGCTTCTTTTGTGTGGGAGGGATGGTAGCTTTTATAATGTAGTAGGGTATTGCTTGCGGTTTGTTTTCTGTACCCTATTGTAGCGAGTGTGTTGTTTTGTTTTTTTATAAGAACGTCCAGAAATTCTAGTTCTGTATTACTATATTTGGAGGTAAAAGCCATATTCATTTGGTTAGAATTAAGATATTCAATGAAACTCTCAAAGTCTTTAGGAGAACCTTTCCAGAGCATGAACACGTCGTCTACAAAACGTGAATAGTGTCCTATATGCTCTAGGAAGGGATTTTCAACTGTAAAGACATATTTTTCTTCAAAAACCGCAAGGTACAGGTTAGCTAGTGTGCACGAGACCGGGGTCCCCATTGCGGTCCCACCCCTTTGGGCGTACCATTGTTCCCCAAATTGGAAGACATTATTTTTCAGAATAAACTCTATTGATTCACAGACGAAATTTACAAAATCTTCAGATTTTCCTGTCCGTATTAGGATTTCTCTAATGCAGTCGACGGCTAACCCCTGTGGTATTCGAGTGTATAAGCTTTCCACGTCTATTGACGTTAAAAGGTAGCCTTCCACACTGGGGATGCCGTCGAGTGCACCTAGGAAATCATCTGTATCTTTCACCAAAGATGGTACGTCAGCCAGTAATGGTCGTAACAACCAATCGGTATATGCAGAGAGGGATTCTGTCAATGAACCTACCCCGGAGACTATTGGTCTCCCTGGAGGGGAGTCCATAGTCTTATGTATTTTCGGTACAATGTACCATGTTGCATTTTTGGGGTTCAGTGGAAATAGCTTCTCTGCCATTTTATTTGACAGGATTCCTCTCTCTACCTGTTTTCTTAGTAAAGTTTGTAGCTGTGATTTAAGTTTTTTCATGGGGCTAGCTTTTAATTTCTCATATGTCCTCGTGTCATCTAATTGGCGATGCGCTTCCTTTAAGTAATCTGCTGTATTCATGATTACAGTGTTTCCACCCTTATCTGCCCTTTTTATCGTTATTTTATCCTTTTGTTTTTTTAACCACGTTAATGCTTTTTGTTCTCCTATTGTTAGATTAACAGTATCTTTAGGATATATTTGTGCTTTCAAATCGTCGAGTACTTTTTGTTGGAATAGTTCCAGGTTTCCTCCCGGTTGTAAGGGAGGAGAGAACGTGGAGCTATTCCCTCCTCTAAAATTCTTTACTTCAACCTCTGTGGGTGTGTTATCTGGTTCCCCGGTGTTCTCCCCTAGCAACGCTGTTAAAGCAAACAGACACTCCCTTTCGCTACCTACTGAATCTCTAAGAATGTTGAAACCTAGGGGTCCTACTGTTACTGGAATCTCTCCTTCTTTTTGACTACCTTCCTTTTCTCCATTTGTTTTATTAGCAAAAAATCTTTTTAAATTTAATTTTCTTATGGCTCTAAAAAGATCTATTTCAAAATCTTCCATGTTAAAGTCTTCAACTAAGCAGAAATTCAGTCCTCTTGAGAGGAGTTTTATGGTGTCCTCTTTAAGTATCAGACTGGACAAGTTAACTACTGCTGGTGTATTTTTATTTATCGGAACAATGTCCTTTTGTGTTAATCTTCTTTCTTCATTTACTCTGTCCATTGTTACTGCTGATGTAACTTCTCCTTTGTTTTCTTTTTTTTCCTCTCTATTTATGACTGCCAAGTTACTCTCTTCCGTTTCGTTAGTTTTTTGGGATTTCTTTCCTCCTCCTCTTCCTCTTCTGATTTTTTTCTTACTTTCTTGTTTTTTTCCTTCTCGTTTTTTGACAGCTCGTTACTATTGTTCACACTATCTTCTGATGAACTGGTGTCTCCATCTGTTGTCCAAAAGTCTGAGGTTTTTTTATTTTTATTTTTTTCTTGGTTTTTATTTGTCTGTCTTTTCTTTTTTTGATAGGAGGTTTTTCTTCCCCTCGGATTTGTTTTTCCGTGTAAAAATACATTATCTGACTCATAGTCTATACGATCTCGAAGGAATTTATCTCTTTTTATTTCTTTGATGGTTTTTTGTAGGGTTATTAATTTTTTTTCGTTTTTTTTCATGAACTCATTATATTTTTCTTCTGGTTGTCTTAGACGCAGCTCACTTTTTGCTTGACTTAGTTCTTTTGAAACTTTTTCATACTCTTCGATATTTTTCTCTAGTACTAATTGCAACATTTCCAGGCTGTATCGTTTGTGCAGATCTTTCCATTCACTTATACACAATTATGTTATGGTTTATAAGTAATTTTTCTATAAATCTAATATTGGTAAATCTATTTGTAAGATTGAAGCTCCGCTCACCTCGGCACGACGTCACAAGTAGGGGAGGAGATGTATAGTCACGTGCACAGGTGAATGGAGACGATCTGTTGAAGTTCCTGAAAGGAAAGAAACAGCTGTCATCGGTTAACGCACTAGTGTTCGGCATCCCGGTGTGGCGTGGAGCCGCTTTACCTGCATGTCCCAGTAATAAACACGAAGTTACTACAACGTGGTGAGTTGCCTGTACTTTCTTCTTGATTATTTGGATTTGCATTCATCCTATCACTATCGCAGTACATGAGCACCACCGCATGAAGATACGCTGCTAGAGTACGCACACAGACTGTTTAAGGGAGAATATATAGAGGGAGAGCAGTGCCAGCACTTCAATCTCTGTTGTGAAGTCTTGTGAATGAAGCAGTATTATAGTAGTTATATTCTTGTATATAGGAGCAGTATTATAGTAGTTATATTCTTGTATATATGAGGCAGTATTATAGTAGGTATATTCTTGTATATAGGAGCAGTATTATAGTAGTTATATTCTTGTATATATGAGGCAGTATTATAGTAGGTATATTCTTGTATATAGGAGCAGTATTATAGTAGTTATATTCTTGTATATAGGGGCAGTATTATAGTAGTTATATTCTTGTATATAGGGGGCAGTATTATAGTAGTTATATTCTTGTATATAGAAGCAGTATTGTCTCGATGCCGGCTGGCAGGTAGTGGATCCTCTGTGCCAGAGAGGGATGGCGAGGACCGCGCTAGTGGACCGGTTCTAAGCCACTACAGGTTTTCACCAGAGCCCGCCGCAAAGCGGGATGGTCTTGCTGCGGCGGTAGTGACCAGGTCGTATCCACTAGCAACGGCTCACCTCTCTGGCTGCTGAAGATGCTGAAGATAGGCGCGGTACAATGGAGTAGGCAGAAGCAAGGTCGGACGTAGCAGAAGGTCGGGGGCAGGCGGCAAGGATCGTAGTCAGGGGCAACGGCAGGAGGTCAGGAACACGGACTAGGAACAGACTAGGGAACGCTTTCACTAGGCACTAAGGCAACAAGATCCGGCAAGGAAGTGCAAGGGAGGAGACTAGATATAAGCAGGGAACAGGTGGGAACCAATTAAGCTAATTGGGAAGATTGGGCCAGGCACCATCATTGGTGCACTGGCCCTTTAAATCGCAGAGACCCGGCGCGCGCGCGCCCTAGGGAGCGGGGCCGCGCGCGCCGGGACAGGACCGACGGAGAGCAAGTCAGGTACGGGGACCGGGGTGCGCATCGCGAGCGGGCGCCACCCGCATCGCGAATCGCACCCCGGCTGAAGGCGGGACCGCAGCGCACCCGGTCAGTGGATCTGACCGGGGCGCTGCAACAACGAAGATGAGGCGAGCGCTCCGGGGAGGAACGGGGACCCGGAGCGCTCGGCGTAACAGTACCCCCCCCCCTTGGGTCTCCCCCTCTTCTTGGGGCCAAAGAACCTGAGAAAGAAAAACTCAATTTTTTCGTGATGAGGTCCGATGCAAATTAGGAGGGGTTCTGTGTGGAAACGTACGAGACAGTCCAATCTTTTATTGTAAAAACAATAGATGTAGAGGGGTCTGGCGAGACTGGTCACAGGAACGTAGAACCTGTTGATGAGAGAGGCCAAAAAAATTTTTCCTGCAGATCCGGAATCCAAGAAGAGCATAGTAGAGAAGGAGAAGGTAGAGGCAGATATCCGCACAGGCACAGTAAGGCGTGGAGAAGCAGAGTTGACATCAAGAACTGTGTCACCTTTGTGCGGAGTCAGCGTACGTCTTTCCAGGCGGGGAGGACGGATAGGACAATCCTTCAGGAAGAGTTCGGTACCGGCATAGTACAGGCAAAGATTCTCCATGCGGCGTAGTGTCCTCTCTTGAGGTGTCAAGCAAGACCGGTCAACTTGCATAGCCTCCGCGGCGGGAAGCACAGGAACAGATTGCAGAGGACCAGAGGGGAGAGGAGCCGGAGAGAAAAAACGCTTCGTGCGAACAAAGTCCATATCCAGGCGGAGCTCCAGACGCCATCCGGAAGAACGCATGTCAATGCGAGTGGCAAGGTGAATGAGTTCATGTAGGTCAGCAGGAGTCTCTCGTGCGGCCAGAACATCTTTAATGTTGCTGGATAGGCCTTTTTTAAAGGTCGCGCAGAGAACCTCACTATTCCAAGACAACTCGTAAGCAAGAGTACGGAACTGAATGGCGTACTCGCCAACGGAAGAAACACCCTGGGCCAGGTTCAGCAGGGCAATCTCGGCTGAAGAAGCTCGGGCAGGTTCCTCAAAGACACTTCGAATTTCCGAGAAGAAGGAGTGTACAGAGGCAGTGACGGGGTCATTGCGGTCCCAGAGCGGTGCGGCCCATGACAGGGCTTTTCCAGACAGAAGGCTGACTACGAAAGCCACCTTAGACCTTTCAGTAGGAAACTGGTCCGACATCATCTCCAAGTGCTGGGAACATTGCGAAAGAAAGCCACGGCAATACTTAGAGTCCCCATTAAATTTGTCCGGCAAGGACAGGCAGAGGCTAGGAGTGGCCACTCGCTGCGGAGGAGGTGCAGGAGCTGGCGGAGGAGAAGATTGCTGGAGAAGTTGCGACTGAAGTTGGTGCGAAATGGTGGACATTTCCGACAGCTGACGGGTTAGAAGGGCGATCAGTCGGGCTTGCTGGGCGGCCACCGTGGTGAGGTCAGCGACAACTGACAGAGGAACTTCAGCGGGATCCATGGCCGGATCTACTGTCTCGATGCCGGCTGGCAGGTAGTGGATCCTCTGTGCCAGAGAGGGATGGCGAGGACCGCGCTAGTGGACCGGTTCTAAGCCACTACAGGTTTTCACCAGAGCCCGCCGCAAAGCGGGATGGTCTTGCTGCGGCGGTAGTGACCAGGTCGTATCCACTAGCAACGGCTCACCTCTCTGGCTGCTGAAGATGCTGAAGATAGGCGCGGTACAATGGAGTAGGCAGAAGCAAGGTCGGACGTAGCAGAAGGTCGGGGGCAGGCGGCAAGGATCGTAGTCAGGGGCAACGGCAGGAGGTCAGGAACACGGACTAGGAACAGACTAGGGAACGCTTTCACTAGGCACTAAGGCAACAAGATCCGGCAAGGAAGTGCAAGGGAGGAGACTAGATATAAGCAGGGAACAGGTGGGAACCAATTAAGCTAATTGGGAAGATTGGGCCAGGCACCATCATTGGTGCACTGGCCCTTTAAATCGCAGAGACCCGGCGCGCGCGCGCCCTAGGGAGCGGGGCCGCGCGCGCCGGGACAGGACCGACGGAGAGCAAGTCAGGTACGGGGACCGGGGTGCGCATCGCGAGCGGGCGCCACCCGCATCGCGAATCGCACCCCGGCTGAAGGCGGGACCGCAGCGCACCCGGTCAGTGGATCTGACCGGGGCGCTGCAACAACGAAGATGAGGCGAGCGCTCCGGGGAGGAACGGGGACCCGGAGCGCTCGGCGTAACAAGTATTATAGTAGTTATATTCTTGTATATGGGAGCAGTATTATAGTAGTTATATTCTTGTATATAGGAGCAGTATTATAGTAGTTATATTCCTGTATATAGGAGCAGTATTGTAGTAGTTATATTCTTGTATATAGGAGCAGTATTATAGTAGTTATATTCTTGTATATAAGGGCAGAGTTATAGTAGTTATATTCTTGTATATAGGAGCAGTATTATAGTAGTTATATTCTTGTATATAAGGGCAGTGTTATAGTAGTTATATTCTTGTATATAGGGGGCAGTATTATAGTAGTTATATTCTTGTATATAAGGGCAGTGTTATAGTAGTTATATTCTTGTATATTGGAGCAGTAATATAATAGTTATATTCTTGTATATAGGAGCAGTATTATAGTAGTTATATTCTTGTATATAGGAGCAGTATTGTAGTAATTATGTTCTTGTATATAAGGGCAGTGTTATAGTAGTTATATTCTTGTATATAGGAGCAGTATTATAGTAGTTATATTCTTGTATATAGGAGCAGTATTATAGTAGTTATATTCTTGTATATAGGAGCAGTATTATAATAGTTATATTCTTGTATATAGGAGCAGTATTATAGTAGTTATATTCTTGTATATAGAGGCAGTATTATAGTAGTTATATTCTTGTATATAGTTATACACATAGGGGACAGAAAGCATACATGTATATTACACTAGTCATTATACAGTATATTCAGGCAGATTATTTAACTGTTTGCACAGAAGACGTAAAGATCTAATTTGAAGTGATATAATAAGACTCTTTGCAGTATAAATATTTGATTTTGCTCTTTCAGGCTTTGTTCAGTTTCCAATTACACCCTGCTCCTGGCTCCTGGATCACGGACCTTCGAAGGGTTCTGCTGCGGTCTACAAGGAGCACGTTGCTGCTACATCCCAGGCCTTGTGCACATGAGCGTTCGCTGCGTTTCATCATGGGCTTTTTCCCAATCAATCATTAAGTTAGTCATTTTACATCTGACTCACTGCATGCATTAAAAAGACATTAAAAAGCCATTCCAAGTTCTTCTGTTCCTGATTCCGTCTCCTTGGGGGTTTGAGGTCTGCAGGAGCCTTTTCCTTCATCTGACTGGAGAAGTCTTGTAAATTGTTCATGCATTGTCTGGCAAAACAATGTTCAGGTTTGATTAAAAAGCTGCCAGAATCTCCCGAAAATCGAGTTTTTCTTTTTCTGAAGCGATTCATATTCTGATCCTAACACCTTGGTGACTAACAACGAAATGAGGAGTTCGCTGGTCGTGTGGATGGTGCCGGCACCACTATTCTGTACAAGGAATGGGCATCATCCCTAGTACTTTAGTTTGGTTATTATAATCCCCAGTCATGTTCTAAGGCTCTTTAAAGGACATTTTTAAATGACTTGTTAAAATCAAGTTTTTATTTGAAACATATTTTTTTTTAATGAATTTTTGCAATCAATTTACGATCTATATTTGAAATGTTGCAGTTTCCTTTCTCACCACTAGGCCCAAAACTGAGCTGAGACTTCCTGTTCCATCTGTGATCATAAGGAGGATGCCACTGAAAATGAACTGTACAGCACTACAGCAGAAGGTGACACTGGTAGATGAAGCTTACAGCTCAGCCTCCTCCACCCTGTGGAATGACCTCTGTAAAGGTCACAGAGCATGTCCAGACATGTTTTCCCAGTCATGTTTTAAGGCTCTTTAAAGGTAATTTGTCTTTAGAAAATGAGTTATTGCCCACATCTAATTTTTATGTGAAACATGTTTGTTTTAAAGAATTTTTGATTATTTTTTTCTCTAATTTTTTATTTTAATATCTGTATTATAAATCTTGCAGTTTCCATTCTCACCACTAGGCCTAAAGCTTCCTGTTCTGTCTGTGATGATAAGGAGGATGCTGGAAATGATCTGTACAGCATTAAAGCGGAAGATGACATCAGTAGAGAAAAATAGATGAAGCTCACAGCTCAGCCTCCCCCACCCTGTGGAATGACCTCTGTAAAGCTAAGTTGAGACTTCTTGTTCTGTGTGTGATGATAAGGAGGAGACTGCTGCAAAGTGATTTGTACAGAATGACAGTGAGAGGAGACAGTGGTGGAGAAGACAAATGGTGACTCTCACAGCTCAGCCTCCCCCCTCCACGGGGAAGGACCTCAGTTAAGGTCACAGATCATGTCCAGAAGCTTTTCCTAAGAAAAAAAATGACTTTTTGTTTAAATCAAGTTTTTATGTGAAACATTGTTTTTTTTAAATTGTTAATGATTTTTGTAGGTTCTCAAGTAAAAAATGTAGCTAGTGTTAAAGGGGTTAAAGTGTCACTATCATTATAACACAATACTATCCCGACCTACAGATAAGAATTCATTGCCACTTCCTTTCTGTGACCACCTAGACACCGGCTGGTCACAAAATGGCAGGACTGGACATCGCCTATAGCAATTCCCGGTTCATAACAGTGGAACCTAGTTCATCCTTAGATACCAATAGGACTCACAGAAGGACTGAATTGTGTAACAACTAAACAGTCGCAAGAACAAATATATAAAAAGTATATATCAATGAAGTTAACAAATAACAAGAAGTGGAATTCAGTTACTTGTAGCATTGGCTGAACAATGGTGTGGACAGATGACGGCTTAGACGAAGGGCAAAGATGGTAGCCAAGAATTGAAGCAGTTGGATAATGTGGGCAGTAGATGGTGGACTGCATAAGCAAATGAACTGAGCAGTGACTAAAGCTGAGGAAGGAGGAGTTTTGTGGACATGAGCTTGTGGCCATATTGGATTTTTCAATTCCAGTCGAGCAAGCAGAGAGAGAGAGGGGACACAAAAGGACAGCCTGTGAGGGATCTTGGTTAAAAGAGTGCTTGCAGCACCTGAGAGGAGTCTACACACAGGTTGAACAAGGTCCAGTACTACTAGCAGGAAAGCTTCTATGAGGAGTGAAGAGACCTTGAAGCTGGACTGACCTTTTGTACAGCCTGTGTAAGGGTAAGCCTAAAACTAGGGATCGACCGATATCGTTTTTTTTTTTAGGGCCGATACCGATGATCGGTGGAGGTTAGGGCCGATAGCCGATAACTTATACCGGAATATCGGTATAAGTTATCGGCTATTTATCCCCCCGCGACACCGCTGCAGATCATTGATTTAAAGCGGGCACTTTAAATCAATGCACTGCAGTGGCTTTTGCGGTGCCATAGACCGCCGCCGCCACCCGCTTCTCTCCCCCTGCCTGTCCGGGGGTCCTGAGACCTATCACCGCCACCGCTCCCCCCACCGCACCGCGCCTAGGGGTGCCTCCAGCTGTTGCAAAACTATTACTCCCAGCATGCCCGGACAGCCGTTTGCTGTCCGGGCATGCTGGGAGTTGTAGTTTTGCAACAGCTGGAGGGCCTACTGTAGGTATAGTATATTATACAGATCCCTGTCCATCCCAGAATCCTGACTCACCTTCCCAGTTGCTGCAGGGACCGTCCTGGGAGGGTGGTCCGGGCCATCCATCCTTCCTGTAGTGTCCAGCAGCATTCCGGGTGGAGGGTGAACCGGTCCGGGCTGTCCTTCTTCTCCGGGGGTCCTCTTCTCCACTCCGGGCAGGCTCCGGCCTAGTAACGCTGCATAGATGCCGCTGTGCAGCGACGCACTTGACGTCACGGCGTAGCGGTGTCTATGCAGCGTACTAGGCTGGAGCCTGGCCGGAGTGGAGAAGATGAACCCCGGAGAAGAAGGACAGCCCGGACCGGTTCACCCTCCACCCGGAATGCCGCCGGACACTACAGGAAGGATGGATGGCCCGGACCACCCCCATTACGGGTAAGTAAATTTTTTTTTATTGACTCGGAGGGTGGGGGAGGGGCCTGACCGGTATAGCGGCATGGGCAAAAAACCATACCGTGGGAGAAAAAAAAAAAACGTTATCCGGTTCATACCGGTATACCGGCCAGCACTACGGTGGGGGGTGCGACGCGGTGCGGTGGGTCGGGGGGCGGTTGCGGTGCGGTGGGTTGGGGGGCGATTGCGGTGCGGTGGTGGCGGTGCGGGGGGGCGGGGCATTATCGGCTTATCGGCAAGGTAATTGCCGATACCGATAATGCTCAAAATCATGATTATCGGCCGATAATATCGGCCATACCGATAATCGGTCGATCCCTACTAAAAACCCTTCTTCCCTGTCCCACAACAGGGCACCCTCAACTCACATACCGATAAAAAGACCTTGAGATCTGTTTGCAGGCATTTTTAGATTTTCAGGCTCCTCCAAGTAACACTGAAGGTACCCAATGGCCGCTAGGGCTAAGATTAGGGTGGGCTGAAGGTGTGCTTGTGGGTGGGTGAGATTTACATATACATTGCATTTGTCTGATTTTGTTCTATATTCTTTCTGTTCTGCATGGTTGTTTTTCTTTATGCAATACAAAGTTAGTCTCAAGTTAGCCATGTGTCAGTCTTATTGTTTTCTCCAAGATGTTCTCAAGGGTTCCCCTTTATCTCTACCCTGGATGATATGTTGGGTGGAGGCACTGTCGCAGATATGTTCCCCAACTCCCAGGTAGCGGAGGCGCAGGATTGGTCTGTCGAGTGCAAGAGGAAACAGGGGTGAGGGAGAACAGGAATATAGGCGGACACCCCCAAAATCCTCTTACATTAGCTTTCCCTAGATCTATCCCTTAACACTGACCCTTACACTACTGTCCCTGAAAATATCCCTAATGAAAAACCAAATCATGAAGAAATCCTATTATGTATGGTGAATGTATTATTTATTGTGTATGTGATTATTTATTGTCTTCTGTGGTCGCCGCCCCCCTTGTGATGTCACACCCCGCCCCTGTGACATCACGCCCCCGCCCCCTCAATGCAAGTCTATTGGGGAATGGGGCATGACGGCCGTCACGCCCCCTCGCATAGACTTGCATCGAGGGGGCGGGGTGGGACATCACAGAGGCGGGGTGTGACGTCACAAGGGGGCCGGCGACCACGGAAGCCCACACCCAGTGTTTGGAACTAAATGTTCTGGATGCTGGGGAGCGGAGTGCCCCTTTAAGGAATACAAGGGGTAATATAATCCGTACCACACAGCAAAGGTAAAGGATCCCTATAGAGAAGCTAAACTGGCGGAAACTCCTAATAAGTGGTGAGCAGAACAGCAAGATCAGCTGATCCAGAGTATTGGATAAGCTGGGAGGGAATTGCATTGCAATATCCCTAAGGCTAAGTTTCTACTTAGTTTTTTTGTGGCCCAAAAAATCGCAAGAAAAAAACGCCACAGCATTTTCTGGTGCTTGGTGTTTTTTTCTTGCGTTTTTTGCATTTGAATGGAAATTGCATTTTTTACCCCTTTTGGTGTGTTTATTTGGTACCCAAAATTTGTTGGGTACAAAAAAAAAAAAGGATGCAGCAGTGATGGAAAAAAAATGCATTTAACAAAATTTATATTTTTTATAACAACATTTTTATACATTTTTAATAAAGTGTGTATGTGTGTTTCACTTTTTTTTTATTTATTTAATTTTTTAGGTAGTACTACTACTCCCAGCATGGAACAGACTATTCCATGATGGGAGTAGTAGTACCTGTACTAATAGACATATCGCCCCAGGTGTCAGTCGTGACACCCGATGCGATCGTCCATAATATAGCAGAGATGCGGAGCGGCTCTATACAGCGCTCGCAGCTCTGCACTGTACTCCGACCAGTGATGTGAATAGAACATCACTCATTCATATTTTCCGCCCAGAGTGGGGACTGGCCGGATGGTTGCAGCCAATCACCGCTCTCAGAGGGAAATATGAATAAGTGATGTTCTATTCACATCACTGGCCGGAGTATAGTGCAGAGATGTGAGCTCTGTGTAGAGCCGCTCCACGTCTCTGCAATAGATAGGACTTTCGCATTGGGTGTCAGGAGTGACTGTGATCTGTCCTTAACTGCAGGTACTACTACTCCCAACGTGGAGCACACTCTGCTCCATGTTGGGACCAGTAGTACCTGCAGTTAAAGGACAGCTGTACTGCATGAATTTTACATATTTTTGTGCCTGGACTGTAAAAATAAACAAAATAAACATTAACTCACCTTCCTATGTTCCCCCGTTGCTCCGGTATCGGCCTCGCAGTCCTCCGCTGCGATGTCCCTCCTCGGCCGGTGATAGGTTGAGCGCACTGTCATGTAAGGAGCCGGCCAGATGGTCCCCTGCACTGCCGTATGTATACACCTATTCATAGTTCCCACAGAGAGTTGTGATTGGTTGGAACCATCTGGCCAATCACAGCTCTCTGCAGGAAATATGAATAGGTGTATACATGCGGCAGTGCAGGGGACCATAGAAGAGGGGCCGCAGCATCTATACATTATACAGAAGGCGGGTGATATGTCAATTAGTACTGGTACTACTACTCCCATCATGGAAGAGTGTATTCCATGCTGGGAGTAGTAGTACTACCTGAAAAATTTTAAAAAAATTAAGAAACAAAAGTAAAAAAAACACACACACACGACATTTATTATTGTCGGCTACATTTTTAGGTCCCTGCCCGCACACATAAATTTATCCCTGTTATAAAAATTATTAAACATTTTGTTATAAAAAGATGAATTTCGTTAGATACAATTTTTTCCATCACTACTGTATCTTTTTTTATTATTTTTTTTTAATGGTACCCTACGAAATTTTATTAAAAAGGTATCTCCATCACTTTTTTGGATCGCTAAAGTAAAAAAAAAAAAGAATAAAAACCGCCTGCAAAAAGGCCAAAGTTAAAACCCATATGTGGTTTTTCTTGGCGTTTTTTTCACTCCCATAGACTTCTATGGGAGAAAAACGCCACAATTTCAGGGGAAAAAAAACACCATTGGCTCAATATGCTGCGACTTTGCAAAACCGCCAAGGAGCGAAAAAAGAGTGAAAAAAACGCCAAAGGGATAAAAAAAAAAATGCTAAACTGAAAAACGGCAAGTGGAAAAAGAATTTAGCGATTTCTCCTTGATTTACAGCTAACATCTGGCTTCAGCGTTTTTTGTGTTCTTCTTTCCAGTCTGACCACAGTGCTCTCTGCTGACACCTCTGTCCGTGTCAGGAACTGTCCAGAGCAGGAGAAAATCCCAATAGCAAACCTCTCCGTGTCAGCAAAGAGCACTGTGTTTAACTTTCTGGCACCAGTTGATAAAAAAAAAAAAAGTTGTTTTCCACCGGAGTACCCCTTTAAGGAATAGGTGGGTCCCTTATCCATGGCCTAAGCTTAGTAACACATGCTGTAACAGGAGAGGATAGCAGACATAGGATGAAATCTTGGACTAAGGAATTGTCTTGGCATGCTGGGAGTGGTGGCTTGCAAAAGCTGGAGGTACCCCAGTTGGGAAACACTGACTTAAAGGGGTACTCTGACCCTAGACATGATAAAATGTCTGATCGCAGGGGTCTGATCGCCATTGGGACCCCCCCCCGTGCGATCTCCCGGCAGTTTGTTTAGTTAGAACGCCGTCTGCGGTGCGGGAGGCTCGTGATGTCACGGCCACAGCCCCTCGTGATGCCATGCCAGGCTTCCTTCCTCAATGCAAGTTTACAGGAGTCCCATAGACTTGCATTGAGAGGGAGGGCATGACGTCACGAGCCTCCCGCGCCACATGCACCTAATGAATGCAGTGCCGCAGCAGAGATCGTGGGGGGTCCCAGCTGCGGGTCCCCTGCGATCAGACATCTTATAGGGGTGGAGTACCCCTTTAAGGAATAGGAGGGTCCCTTATACTGGTAAAGTTCAGTAACTCATGCTGTAACAGGAGAGGATAGCAGACGTAGGGTGCAGTCTGAAGTAGTATTGTTTGATGTAAAAAAAAAAAATAAAGGCTGATAATTCTATATTCAGTCATAAATTTTTCCAATATTACCTCAACTCCACAAGTTCATGTTTTGTCTTTTTTTAATCACGTGACCATTTACAGGTTAAATTACTGTCGCTAAAGCGGCACAAGAGACGAGCGTCAGGATCCATGAAATGCGATGACAGCCGATTAGCTCTCCGAGTGCGCGGCCGCATTTAGTCTGGCTCCTGTGCCAAGGAAAGCAATCGGTGCAGGAGAATTGGCTGCGAAATGGGTTTTTTCGTGTGTTCTATTGACACCTTTTTTTGAGTAATAAGATATTTTACTATTTTGTGGTAATAAAAAGGATTCGATGGTTGATGGATGGAAATTTGGCACAAGTTATATACATATATCTATATATATATATACATATATATACAATACATTGTACACCTCTCGGAGGTCTGACTGCAGAGGCTACCACCCAGTTAAAGAAGCACTCCAGGCTTTTTTTCTGATATAATGCATAGGCTTTAAAAGGGTACTCCGGCTGTAAGACATCTTATCTCCTATCCAAAGGATAGGGGATAAGATGCCTGATCACGGGGGTCCCGCCACTGGGGACCTCCGTGATCTTGCACGCAGCACCCCGTTACAATCAGTCCCCGGAGCATGTTCGCTCCGGGTCTGATGACTGGCGATCACGGGGCTGGAGCATTGTGACATCACGGCACCACCCCATGTGACGTCACGCTCCGCCCCCTCAATGCAAGCCTTTGGGAGGGGGCGTGGCGGCTGCCACGCCCCCTCCCATAGGCTGGCATTGAGGGGGTGGATAGAGGATAAGATATCTTAGCACCGGAGTACCCCTTTAATTAGAAAATAATATGGAGGTTCTTGTGTATGCCTTGTGCTTACCTGTTTTAGCTGATGTGGCAGGCATGGGGTTTTCAGCCACTGCAAATATTTATATATACACAACTCTCCCCTCAAGGAAACGGCACCAATCACGAGGTCCGGGTTGAATGCAGGCTAAAAGATCTTTATTACATCAGAGCATAAAGTGCGACGTTTCGGCTAAACAAGCCTGTTTCAAGCCTTTGTCACGCCCCCTCCCATAGGCTTGCATTGAGGGGCGGAGCGTGACGTCACACGCCGGCGGCCCCGTGGTCGCCGGTAATCAGACCCGGAGCGAACATGCTCCGGGGACTGATTTTAACTGGGGTGCTGCGTGCAAGATCACGGGGGTCCCCAGCGGCGGGACCCCCGCGATCAGGCATCTTATCCCCTATTGCTACGCCGAGCGCTCCAGGTCCCTGCTCCTCCCTGGAGTGCTCGCGGCATTCTCCTCTCTGCAGCGCCCCGGTCAGACCCGCTGACCGGGAGCGCTGCACTGACACTGCCGGCGGGGATGCGATCCGCATAGCGGGACGCGCCCGCTCGCGGGTCGCATCCCAATCTACTCACCGTTCCCTGGCTGTCACGTCCTGGCGAACGCGGCTCCGCTCTCTAGGGCGCGCGCGCGCCGGCTCTCTAAGATTTAAAGGGCCAGTGCACCACTAATTGGTGCCTGGCCCAATCAGTGTAATTGCTCCCATCTGCTCCACGCCTATATAACCTCACTTCCCCTTCCCAGCATTGCCGGATCTTGTTGCCTTGTGCCAGTGAAAGCGTTTTGTGTTTGTTCCAAGCCTGTGTTCCAGACCTTCTGCTGTTGCCCCTGACTACGACCCTTGCTGCCTGCCCTGACCTTCTGCTACGTCTGACCTTGCTCTTGCCTTGTCCTTCTGTCCCACGCCAGTCTCAGCAGTCAGTGAGGTTGAGCCGCTACCGGTGGATACGACCTGGTTGCTACCGCCGCAGCAAGACCATCCCGCTTTGCGGCGGGCTCTGGTGAATACCAGTAGCAACTTAGAACCGGTCCACCGGTACGGTCCACGCCAATCCCTCTCTGACACAGAGGATCCACCTCCAGCCTGCCGAATCCTAGCAGTAGATCCGGCCATGGATTCCGCTGAGGTGCCGCTGCCAAGTCTGGCTGACCTATCCACGGTGGTCGCCCAGCAATCCCAACAGATCACCCAACAAGGACAGCAGCTGTCGCAGTTGTCCGCCATGCTACAGCAACTTCTGCCACAGCTACAGCAACCATCTCCTCCGCCAGCTCCTGCACCTCCTCCCCAGCGAGTGGCCGCTCCTAGCCTCCGCTTTGTCCCTGCCGGACAAATTTGATGGGGACTCTAAACTCTGCCATGGTTTCCTGTCTCAATGTTCCCTACACTTGGAGATGTTGTCGGACCAATTTCCCACTGAACGGTTGAAGGTGGCTTTTGTAGTTAGTCTTCTGTCTGGAAAGGCCTTGTCATGGGCCACACAGCTCTGGGACCGCAATGATCCTGCCACAGCCACTGTTCAGTCCTTCTTCGCTGAAGTCCGTAGTGTCTTCGAGGAGCCAGCCCGGGCCTCCTCTGCCGAGACTGCTTTGCTGAACCTAGTCCAAGGAAGTTCTTCCGTAGGCGAATACGCCATCCAGTTTCGTACCCTTGCCTCAGAGCTAGCCTGGAACAATGAGGTCCTCTGCGCGACCTTCAAGAAAGGCTTATCCAGCAACATCAAAGATGTACTGGCCGCACGAGAAATTCCTGCTAACCTGTCTGAACTTATCCATTTGGCCACCCGCATCGACATGCGTTTTTCTGAAAGACACCGGGAGCTCCGCCAGGAAAAGGACCTTGATCTCTGTGCACCTCTCTCACAGTATTCTTTGCAATCTACCCCTGTGCCTCCCGCCGAGGAGGCTATGCAAGTGGATCGGTCTCGCCTGACCCATGAAGAGAGGTCTCGTCGCAGAGATAAAAATTTATGCCTGTACTGCGCTAGTACTGAACATTTCCTAGTGGACTTCCCTATTCGTCCTCCGCGTCTGGGAAACGCATGCACGCACCCAGCTCACGTGGGTGTGGCGTCTCTTCTCCACGTCTCACTGTGCCAGTGCGGATTTCTCCTTCTGCCAATTTCTCCTTAGCTGTGGCCTTCTTGGACTCTGGTTCTGCAGGAAATTTTATTTTGGCCTCTTTTGTTAATAGGTTCAGCATTCCAGTAACCCGTCTCGTCAAGCCGCTCTACATTTCTTCTGTCAACGGAGTAAAATTAGACTGCACTGTGCGTTATCGCACAGAACCCCTGCTTATGAGCATTGGACTGCATCACGAGAAAATTGAATTTTTTTGTTCTGCCCAACTGCACCTCTGAACTCCTCCTCGGTCTGCCATGGCTCCAACGTCATTCTCCCACCCTTGACTGGACCACCGGGGAGAACAAAAATTGGGGTCCTTCTTGTCACAAACGATGCCTCACATCTGCTCCCACTTGTCTAATTTCTGAGGTTCCACCCTTACCGGTATATATTTTCGGCAAAAAGCAAGCAGAGATCTTGCCTCCTCATAGCCCCCTTCTTGGTAACACTCTGCCCCGTGGCAAGCTTCACCCTCTGCCCCCCCTCCCCATTCCCACTTCTTCTGGATTGCCTGCCGTTGATGAAGTAACTTCAGGACTTCTCCGTTATCTGGAAGGAGACTCAAGAGTCGCTCCCAATGGCCTCGTCTCGTATGAAGGGACAAGCAGATAAAAAGAGGGGGAGACCTAAGGGGGTCTCTGTACTGTTACGCCGAGCGCTCCGGGTCCCTGCTCCTCCCCGGAGTGCTCGCGGCGTTCTCCTCTCTGCAGCGCCCCGGTCAGACCCGCTGACCGGGAGCGCTGCACTGACACTGCCGGCGGGGATGCGATCCGCATAGCGGGACGCGCCCGCTCGCGGGTCGCATCCCAATCTACTCACCTGTCCCGTTCCCCCGCTGTCACGTCCTGGCGCGCGCGGCTCCGCTCTCTAGGGCGCGCGCCCCGGCTCTCTAAGATTTAAAGGGCCAGTGCATCACTAATTGGTGCCTGGCCCAATCAGTGTAATTGCTCCCATCTGCTCCACGCCTATACAACCTCACTTCCCCTTCCCAGCATTGCCGGATCTTGTTGCCTTGTGCCAGTGAAAGCGTTTTGTGTATGTTCCTAGCCTGTGTTCCAGACCTTCTGCTGTTGCCCCTGACTACGACCCCTGCTGCCTGCCCTGACCTTCTGCTACGTCCGACCTTGCTCTTGCCTTGTCCTTCTGTACCACGCCAGTCTCAGCAGTCAGTGAGGTTGAGCCGCTACCGGTGGACACGACCTGGTTGCTACCGCCGCAGCAAGACCATCCCGCTTTGCGGCGGGCTCTGGTGAATACCAGTAGCAACTTAGAACCGGTCCACCGGTACGGTCCACGACAATCCCTCTCTGACACAGAGGATCCACCTCCAGCCTGCCGAATCCTAACACCTATACTTTGGATAGGGGATAAGATGTCTAAGCGCCGGGGTACCCCTTTAAATAGGTGACACAAGTTGGTGATAGGTGGAACCACATATGTGGATCATATAGTAATGAACATTAAGCCTGCCCTCTGCTTCTCATAGGCTGGAGCAGTGACCACGTGATATAGCAACAAACATGTAAACATACAGTATATCTCGTGACTACAAAGTGATAAATACTGACCAATTGAAATACCGCAATGGGGGGGGACTCCATATCAGTGTGTCATGGAGGCAACGATCGTCCAAGGTCCACGCTCCGTGCTAGTGTTTGTAAACAATGCCAGTGCGGCTGCGCGGCGGTCCTCTGTGTGATCGTGTGTATCCATCACAGCTGATCGTCTGTGAGTGCCTCACCTGCGCATGCGCCAACACTTGACGCGCAACACAGCCTATTTGTGGTGTCCCGGTACCGGATTGCATCCGTTACCTTGTGGTGAGGTCCCCAAAGTCAGAGTCCCTAGGTACCAGTGGGATCCTCATCTATAGTTAGCCCCTAGTCACCCCTTTAATAATTAAAATTATTCAAATTCTAATTGTATATATGTACATAAAGTATACTTACCTTGTTGTTGGTGTCACGGGACCTGCGGGTCACGTGATGCATTCCAGAACTCGATGGTTAATGCTCAAGGACCTTTGGAGGTAGTCAGGTGATCACCCACCATGCTTTGTACCGGTGAGTGACAGCTTACATGGACCAATCCAAAACGGCCTTGCCCCTGCCCATATAAGGGAGCGGCGGCCATTACTCTCGCTCTTTCCTCGTGGGCTGCTGATGAGGACGGATCTGCGCAGCTGTCATCGGCAACCACTAGGCAAAAGCCTTGCGGCAGCGGCCATCATTCCAAAACTGTGAGTTACTTCAATTCCCTGTTACTCCGCAAGATCACTGGACCTAAACAGACCCCTAAATCCAGCGGATCTCTACATCAATCCTAATTCTACTAATCTCAGGATAACTTATTGGTCCTAAGCAACTGTCAGTCACTGCCGCGCTGATAATAGACTCTGTTACTAAGACTGTTACCGTTACTGAATGGACCGCAATTCATCAGTAAAGTTCCTGCAAGTTCAAGTTCAGCACTGCCGTGGACAATCATTTATTTCTGCACGCACCTATCGTTTTTGGGAAGGGTGGCGATAGGCCCAGCCATTACCTCAGCGTATTAACCCACACCCTGGCGTCACGAGGGACAAGGGTTAAATTAACCCCTCATAATCCAACACAGCAACACCCCAAATACACTATACCCCCCCAAGGGCTACCACATATTCGTATGTCAGTCTCAAACAGGGATTCCCCAGCGCGTGCGCACAAGTGTCGCGCACAGCGCAACCATCCTGAAACAGATACGTAGGTCCGGCGGGCCAATAAATGTCATCCGGAGCTCGTAATAAATCTGTCAGGGTCCGGAGCGGGATCCTAAAAGAAGATGGAATATTGTCATACATTGGAAGACGATGTGTGGTAGTCCGTGGAGTCCCCCCCCCCCTCTTTTTTTTCTCTCTCTCCCTTTCAGTTTTTTCTTTTATATTCCTGTTCAGAACACATAGAGATGTAGTTACAAAAGTAATAACGCCGTGAGGTGTTGATTTTAATGATAAATATTTTTTACATTTTTTAGGCAATTCCATGATATACACTATTCTGGACCATTTGAATGAATGCACTGCGGGGAAATCCACGGACGACCACACAAGAAGGAATATCTGAACTAATCGTCTTCCTAATGTATGACAATATTCCATCTTCTTTTAGGATCCCGCTCCGGACCCTGACAGATTTATTACGAGCTCCGGTTGACATTTATTGCCCTGCCGGACCTGCGCATCTGTTTCAGGATGGTTGCGCCGCGCGTGACACTTGTGCGCACGCGCTGGGGAATCCCTGTTTGAGACTGACATACGAATAGGCTGCGCTGCACGTCAAGTGTTCATGCATGCGCAGGTGAGGCACTCGTGGACGATCAGCTGTGATGGATACACACGATCACATGGAGGACCGCCGCGCAGCCGCACTGGCGGGGTTTACAAACACTAGCACGGAGAGTGGACCTTAGGCGATCGTTGCCTCCATGACAAGTTCTGAGACATCAGATGTCAGCCACACTGATATGGAGTCCCCCCCCATTGCGGTATTTCAATTGGTCAGTATTTATCACTTTGTAGTCACGAGATATACCGCATGTTCGCCTGCATTTAACCCGGACCTCGTGATTGGCGCTGTTTCCTTGAGGGGAGAGGTGTATTTGTATCCAGCATGGCACCCTGGGGGATACTTTGCACCGCACGGAAGGCCGTCCTGTGCTGAAATCTCCAAAAGTCTATATATATATATATATATATATATATATATATATATATATTTCCTACATTTCCCATGAATACTCTGGCTTTGCAGAGAGAGGGGGTGGAGTCTGATCATTTGGTCATCTAAATAGGCTGCTGGTGCTAGAGGTCACCCAGGGGGAACTGATTAGACTCATAAGAGGGTTCACACTACAGTACATGCTGGATTGATTTGTTTTCTTATTTAAAGTGCAAGATTTGTACTGTTCGCACATTTACATTTTTTTTTAGCATTTTTCAGACATATTTCATTTTGGCTGTTTTTGTGCCGATTTTTTGAAATGTCGGTAAAAATACAGCATTTCTTCAGTGATTTCAACAAATGCAGTAAAAAAGCACAGTTTTTGCACCATTTTGGGAAAAATCACAGTAACAAATACAAAAATAATATCCTGATCCTTAAGAGATAGCAGCAGTATACAGATAGAGCTGGAGGGGAGGTGTATAACTACTATATATCCTGATCCCATAGAGATAGCAGCAGTATACAGATAGAGCTGGAGGGAAGGTGTTTAACTACTATATATACTGATCCTAGACACAGCTGCAATATACAGATAGAGCTGGAGGGGAGGTGTATACCATATATCCTGATCCTACAGAGACCGCAGCAGTATACAGATAGAGATGGATAAGAAGTGTATAACTACTATATATCCTGATCCCATAGAGATAGCAGCAGTATACAGATATAGCTGGAGGGAATGTGTATAACTACTATATATACTGATCCTATAGAGACAGCTGCAATATACAGATAGAGCTGGAGGGGAGGTGTATAACTACTATATATCCTGATCCCATAGAGATAGCAGCAGCAGTATACGGATAGAGCGGGAGGGGGAGGTGTATGACTACTATATATCCAGATCCCATAGAGATAGCAGCAGTATACAGATAGAGCTGGAGGGGAGGTGTATAGCTACTATATATCCTGATCCCATAGAGATAGCAGCAGAATACAGATAGACCAGGAGGGGAGGTGTATAACTACTATATATACTGATCCCATAGAGATAGCAGCAGTATACAGATAGAGCTGGAGGGGAGGTGTATAACTACTATATATCCTGATCCTATAGAAATAGAAGCAGTATACAGATAAAGATAGCAGCAGCAGTATATAGATAGAGCCCTCGGCTGTCCAGGCATGCTGGGAGTTGTAGTTTTACTTTGTTGTCCCAAAGGCTGTCCTGTGGGCTTCGGACCTCCTCGGGCATACCTGCAGCACAGGTGTTGGGCCCCCTAAGAGACTGTCTGCTGTATTACAAATGTCCAGACACTTCATCATATGTTTTATTATGTTTCTCATGGGCACTGTATAAAATGTTTTTTATGTGTGTTTTACCTTTAAGAGCAGAGGAGCAGTGTAAGCCATGTGACCCTGCCTGTCCAATGGAAACCCCTAAATTTTCAGATATATAGTTTAGTGGGGGAGGAGTTGCCCCAGTTTAGTTCCAGTTTAGTCTGAGTGGGAGCCTAAGAAAATATCTTCTATAGTCTACCAGCTATTCTGCAAGTGTTCCCCCGTACAGCAGAAAGTCAAGCCCTGGTGGTGAAGGAAATTGGACCTTGCCAGAACCCAATCCGGCGTGGAGAATCGTCAGTCTCTTATTTATCTCAACTCACTATTAATCAAGTGGGTGAAAAGCACCATAAGTCCCAGCAAGACAACAGGGCACCCAAGGGGGTACACTGCATCCCACGCTGCACCATACTGTCTGCGCGTAATACCATCTGCACCCTGCTCAGGAAAAGACAGTTATGCGTAACCCGACGTTGGTATGTTTGTTACCCCCCCCCGTGTCTGGCCCAGAAGAAGCTGTCTCCATCCCAGACCATGTACAGTATAGGCTAACGGTGCCCTGGCGTCACGAACGGATAAGGAATCCTTGCACCCCCTGTGTCACCACATTACAACAGCTGGAGGCGCACTGTTTGGTAAACACTGGTCTCACTATTTGTAGTTGAGTTGAAGTTCGAAAGTTCATCCTGGAGATTTTATTGAACTTCGGTTTCTTGGAAAAGATAAATTCCACTTCTAGCGTCATGTGAACAGGCCCTTAATTCCTTTATTCTATACGTGGAGAAAACTACAGATTCACTTCTTCCCCCCGGAGTTGCCGGCGGATTATGGGTTTAATTTAATAACCACTCGAGAGGGTTTTTAGTGCATTAAAGCATGTGAAAGATGCTTTACTTAATGGAATACAACTGAGAGAAGAAAGTAAGTGCGCCCACGATAGCCGAGCGCCCGGGATAATTACTGCAAAATCAGGGACTCGCTTTACTTCTGGCCAAATAAGCCAAAATAAATCTTCTTAATGCAGAGGCGATTAATCATTTAAATTACCGAAATATCTAAATCTGCCAAATAGGAGAAGGAGGCAATTCCTCATCCATGGCTCTGTTATTTCACATTGTCAGTAACATATAGCATTGTTAGAACCCAGAGCGAAGGAACACATTAGTGACTATAAATAGTGTCCTGCTAGTCACCGCAGAAAACATGGCTGCCGGGGGGGGGGGTATATGTCTCACGGACAGGCAACTACTATAGTACTGCCTCCATTATACAAGAATATAACTACTATAATACTGCCTCCATTATACAAGAATATAACTACTATAATACTGCCTCCTATATACAAGAATATAACTACTATAATACTGCTCCTGTATACAAGAATATAACTACTATAATACTGCTCCTATATGCAAGAATATAACTACTATAATACTGCCCCTATATACAAGAATATAACTACTATAATACTGCTCCTATATACAAGAATATAACTACTATAATACTGCTCCTATATACAAGAATATAACTACTATAATACTGCTCCTATTTACAAGAATATAACTACTATAATACTGCTCCTATATACAAGAATATAACTACTATAATACTGCTCCTATATACAAGAATATATCTACTATAATACTGCTCCTATATACAAGAATATAACTACTATAATACTGCTCCTATATACAAGAATATAACTACTATAATACTGCTCCTACATACAAGAATATAACTACTATAATACTGCTCCTATATACAAGAATATAACTACTATAATACTGCTCCTATATACAAGAATATAACTACTATAATACTGCCCCTATATACAAGAATATAACTACTATAATACTGCTCCTATATACAAGAATATAACTACTATAATACTGCTCCTATATACAAGAATATATCTACTATAATACTGCTCCTATATACAAGAATATAACTACTATAATACTGCTCCTATATACAAGAATATAACTACTATAATACTGCCCGTATATACAAGAATATAACTACCATTATACTGCCTCCTATATACAAGAATATATCTACTATAATACTGCTCCTATATACAAGAATATAACTACTATAATACTGCCTGTTACGCCGAGCGCTCCGGGTCCCCGCTCCTCCCCGGAGCGCTCGCTACACTCTCCTCACTGCAGCGCTCCGGTCAGATCCACTGACCCGGGGCGCTGCGATACCGCCTCCAGCCGGGATGCGATTCGCGATGCGGGTAGCGCCCGCTCGCGATGCGCACCCCGGCTCCCGTACCTGACTCGCTCTCCGTCGGTCCTGTCCCAGCGCGCGCGGCCCCGCTCCTTAGGGCGCGCGCGCGCCGGGTCTTTGCGATTTAAAGGGCCACTGCGCCGCTGATTGGCGCAGTGGTTCCAATTAGTCTGATCACCTGTGCACTTCCCTATATCACCTCACTTCCCCTGCACTTCCTTGCCGGATCTTGTTGCCATCGTGCCAGTGAAAGCGTTTCCTTGTGTGTTCCTAGCCTGTGTTCCAGACCTCCTGCCGTTGCCCCTGACTACGATCCTTGCTGCCTGCCCCGACCTTCTGCTACGTCTGACCTTGCTTCTGTCTACTCCCTTGTACCGCGCCTATCTTCAGCAGCCAGAGAGGTAAGCCGTTGCTAGTGGATACGACCTGGTCACTACCGCCGCAGCAAGACCATCCCGCTTTGCGGCGGGCTCTGGTGAAAACCAGTAGTAACTTAGAACCGATCCACTAGCACGGTCCACGCCAATCCCTCTCCGGCACAGAGGATCCACTACCTGCCAGCCGGCATCGTGACAGTAGATCCGGCCATGGATCCCGCTGAAGTTCCTCTGCCAGTTGTCGCTGACCTCACCACGGTGGTCGCCCAGCAGTCACAACAGATAGCGCAACAAGGCCAACAGCTGTCTCAACTGACCGTTATGCTACAGCAGTTACTACCACAGCTTCAGCAATCATCTCCTCCGCCAGCTCCTGCACCTCCTCCGCAGCGAGTGGCCGCTTCTGGTCTACGCCTATCCTTGCCGGATAAATTTGATGGGGACTCTAAGTTTTGCCGTGGCTTTCTTTCCCAATGTTCCCTGCACCTGGAGATGATGTCGGACCAGTTTCCCACTGAAAGGTCTAAGGTGGCTTTCGTAGTCAGCCTTCTGTCTGGAAAAGCCCTGTCTTGGGCCACACCGCTCTGGGACCGCAATGACCCCGTCACTGCCTCTGTACACTCCTTCTTCTCGGAAATCAGAAGTGTCTTTGAGGAACCTGCCCGAGCCTCTTCTGCTGAGACTGCCCTGTTGAACCTGGTCCAGGGTAATTCTTCCGTTGGCGAGTATGCCGTACAATTCCGTACTCTTGCTTCAGAATTATCCTGGAATAATGAGGCCCTCTGCGCGACCTTTAAAAAAGGCCTATCCAGCAACATTAAAGATGTTCTGGCCGCACGAGAAATCCCTGCTAATCTACATGAACTCATTCACCTAGCCACTGGCATTGACATGCGTTTTTCCGAAAGGCGTCAGGAGCTCCGCCAGGATATGGACTCTGTTCGCACGAGGCGTTTCTTCTCCTCGGCTCCTCTCTCCTCTGGTCCCCTGCAATCCGTTCCTGTGCCTCCCGCCGTGGAGGCTATGCAGGTCGACCGGTCTCGCCTGACACCTCAAGAGAGGACACGACGCCGCATGGAGAATCTCTGCCTGTACTGTGCTAGTACCGAACACTTCCTGAGGGATTGTCCTATCCGTCCTCCCCGCCTGGAAAGACGTACGCTGACTCCGCACAAAGGTGAGACAGTCCTTGATGTCTACTCTGCTTCTCCACGTCTTACTGTGCCTGTGCGGATGTCTGCCTCTGCCTTCTCCTTCTCTACTATGGCCTTCTTGGACTCTGGATCTGCAGGAAATTTTATTTTGGCCTCTCTCATCAACAAGTTCAACATCCCAGTGACCAGTCTCGCCAGACCCCTTTACATCAATTGTGTAAACAATGAAAGATTGGACTGTACCATACGTTTCCGCACGGAGCCCCTTCTAATGTGCATCGGATCTCATCACGAGAGGATTGAACTTTTGGTCCTCCCCAATTGCACTTCTGAAATTCTCCTTGGACTTCCCTGGCTTCAACTTCATTCCCCAACCCTGGATTGGTCCACTGGGGAGATCAAGAGTTGGGGGCCCTCTTGCTCCAAGGACTGTCTAAAACCGGTTCCCAGTAACCCTTGCCGTGACTCTGTGGTTCCTCCAGTAACCGGTCTCCCTAAGGCCTATATGGACTTTGCGGATGTTTTTTGCAAAAAACAAGCTGAGACTCTACCTCCTCACAGGCCTTATGATTGTCCTATCGACCTCCTCCCGGGCACTACTCCACCCCGGGGCAGAATTTATCCTCTGTCCGCCCCAGAGACTCTTGCCATGTCTGAATACGTCCAGGAAAATTTAAAAAAGGGCTTTATCCGTAAATCCTCCTCTCCTGCCGGAGCCGGATTTTTCTTTGTGTCCAAAAAAGATGGCTCCCTACGTCCTTGCATTGACTACCGCGGTCTTAATAAAATCACGGTTAGGAACCGCTACCCCCTACCCCTCATCTCTGAACTCTTTGATCGCCTCCAAGGTGCCCACATCTTTACTAAACTGGACTTAAGAGGTGCTTATAATCTCATCCGCATCAGAGAGGGGGATGAATGGAAAACGGCATTTAACACCAGAGATGGACACTTTGAGTATCTGGTCATGCCCTTTGGCCTGTGCAACGCCCCTGCCGTCTTCCAAGACTTTGTTAATGAAATTTTTCGTGATCTTTTATACTCCTGTGTTGTTGTATATCTGGACGATATCCTGATTTTTTCTGCCAATCTAGAAGAACACCGCCAGCATGTCCGTATGGTTCTTCAGAGACTTCGTGACAATCAACTCTATGCCAAAATTGAGAAATGTCTGTTTGAATGCCAATCTCTTCCTTTTCTAGGATACTTGGTCTCTGGCCAGGGACTACAAATGGATCCAGACAAACTCTCTGCCGTCTTAGATTGGCCACGCCCCTCCGGACTCCGTGCTATCCAACGCTTTTTGGGGTTCGCCAATTATTACAGGCAATTTATTCCACATTTTTCTACCGTTGTGGCTCCTATCGTGGCTTTAACCAAAAAAAATGCCGATCCCAAGTCTTGGCCTCCTCAAGCTGAAGACGCCTTTAAACGACTCAAGTCTGCCTTTTCTTCGGCTCCCGTGCTCTCCAGACCTGACCCTTCCAAACCCTTCCTATTGGAGGTTGATGCCTCCTCAGTGGGAGCTGGAGCTGTTCTTCTACAAAAAAATTCTTCCGGGCATGCTGTCACTTGTGGTTTTTTTTCTAGGACCTTCTCTCCGGCGGAGAGGAACTACTCCATCGGGGATCGAGAGCTTCTAGCCATCAAATTAGCACTTGAGGAATGGAGGCATCTGCTGGAGGGATCAAGATTTCCAGTTATTATTTACACCGATCACAAGAACCTCTCCTACCTCCAGTCTGCCCAACGGCTGAATCCTCGCCAGGCCCGGTGGTCTCTGTTCTTTGCCCGATTTAATTTTGAAATTCACTTTCGGCCTGCCGATAAGAACATTAGGGCCGATGCTCTCTCTCGTTCCTCGGATGCTTCGGAAGTTGAACTCTCTCCGCAACACATCATTCCTCCTGACTGCCTGATTTCCACTTCTCCAGCCTCCATCAGGCAAACTCCTCCAGGAAAGACCTTTGTTTCTCCACGCCAACGCCTCGGAATCCTCAAATGGGGTCACTCCTCCCATCTCGCAGGTCATGTGGGCATCAAGAAATCTGTGCAACTCATCTCCCGCTTCTATTGGTGGCCGACTCTGGAGACGGATGTTGTGGACTTTGTGCGAGCCTGCACTATCTGTGCCCGGGATAAGACTCCTCGCCAGAAGCCCGCTGGTTTTCTTCATCCCCTGCCTGTCCCCGAACAGCCTTGGTCTCTGATTGGTATGGATTTTATTACTGATTTACCCCCTTCCCGTGGCAACACTGTTATTTGGGTGGTCGTTGATCGATTCTCCAAAATGGCACATTTCATCCCTCTTCCTGGTCTTCCTTCAGCGCCTCAGTTGGCTAAACAATTTTTTGTACACATTTTTCGTCTTCACGGGTTGCCTACGCAGATCGTCTCGGATAGAGGCGTCCAATTCGTGTCTAAATTCTGGAGGGCTCTCTGTAAACAACTCAAGATTAAATTAAATTTTTCTTCTGCATATCATCCCCAATCCAATGGACAAGTAGAAAGAATTAACCAGGTCTTGGGTGATTATTTACGACATTTTGTTTCCTCCCGCCAGGATGACTGGGCAGATCTCCTTCCATGGGCCGAATTCTCGTATAACTTCAGAGTCTCTGAATCTTCCTCCAAATCCCCATTTTTCGTGGTGTACGGCCGTCACCCTCTTCCCCCCCTCCCTACCCCCTTGCCCTCTGGTCTGCCCGCTGTGGATGAAATTTCTCGTGACCTTTCCATCATATGGAGAGAGACCCAAAATTCTCTCTTACAGGCTTCATCACGTATGAAGAAGTTCGCGGATAAGAAAAGAAGAGCTCCTCCCATTTTTTCCCCTGGAGACAAGGTATGGCTCTCCGCTAAATATGTCCGCTTCCGTGTCCCTAGCTACAAGTTGGGACCACGCTATCTTGGTCCTTTCAAAATTTTGTGCCAGATTAATCCTGTCTCTTACAAACTTCTTCTTCCTCCTTCTCTTCGTATTCCTAATGCCTTTCACGTTTCTCTTCTTAAACCACTCATCATCAACCGTTTCTCTCCCAAATCTGTTCCTCCCACTCCTGTTTCCGGCTCCTCGGACATCTTCTCCGTCAAAGAGATTCTGGCATCCAAAAAGGTCAGAGGGAAAACCTTTTTTTTAGTGGATTGGGAAGGTTGTGGTCCAGAAGAGAGATCCTGGGAACCTGAGGACAATATCCTAGACAAAAGTCTGCTCCTCAGGTTCTCAGGCTCTAAGAAGAGGGGGAGACCCAAGGGGGGGGGTACTGTTACGCCGAGCGCTCCGGGTCCCCGCTCCTCCCCGGAGCGCTCGCTACACTCTCCTCACTGCAGCGCTCCGGTCAGATCCACTGACCCGGGGCGCTGCGATACCGCCTCCAGCCGGGATGTGATTCGCGATGCGGGTAGCGCCCGCTCGCGATGCGCACCCCGGCTCCCGTACCTGACTCGCTCTCCGTCGGTCCTGTCCCGGCGCGCGCGGCCCCGCTCCTTAGGGCGCGCGCGCGCCGGGTCTTTGCGATTTAAAGGGCCACTGCGCCGCTGATTGGCGCAGTGGTTCCAATTAGTCTGATCACCTGTGCACTTCCCTATATCACCTCACTTCCCCTGCACTTCCTTGCCGGATCTTGTTGCCATCGTGCCAGTGAAAGCGTTTCCTTGTGTGTTCCTAGCCTGTGTTCCAGACCTCCTGCCGTTGCCCCTGACTACGATCCTTGCTGCCTGCCCCGACCTTCTGCTACGTCCGACCTTGCTTCTGTCTACTCCCTTGTACCGCGCCTATCTTCAGCAGCCAGAGAGGTGAGCCGTTGCTAGTGGATACGACCTGGTCACTACCGCCGCAGCAAGACCATCCCGCTTTGCGGCGGGCTCTGGTGAAAACCAGTAGTGACTTAGAACCGATCCACTAGCACGGTCCACGCCAATCCCTCTCCGGCACAGAGGATCCACTACCTGCCAGCCGGCATCGTGACACTGCCTCCTATATACAAGAATATAACTACTATAATACTGCTCCTATATACAAGAATATAACTACTATAATACTGCTCCTATATACAAGAATATAACTACTATAATACTGCCTCCTATATACAAGAATATAACTACTATAATACTGCTCCTATATACAAGAATATATCTACTATAATACTGCCTCCTATATACAAGAATATAACTACTATAATACTGCTCCTATATACAAGAATATAACTACTATAATACTGCCTCCTTTATACAAGAATATAACTGCTATAATTCTACTCCTATATACAAGAATACATCTACTATAATACTGCCTCCTATATACAAGAATATAACTACTATAATACTGCTCCTATATACAAGAATATAACTACTATAATACTGCTCCTATATACAAGAATATAACTACTATAATACTGCCTCCTTTATACAAGAATATAACTGCTATAATACTGCTCCTATATACAAGAATATAACTACTATAATACTGCTCCTATATACAAGAATATAACTACTATAATACTGCTCCTATATACAAAAATATAACTACTATAATACTGTCCCTATATACAAGAATATAACTACTATAATACTGTCCCTATATACAAGAATATATCTACTATAATACTGCTCCTATATACAAGAATATAACTACTATAATACTGCTCCTATATACAAGAATATAACTACTATAATACTGCTCCTATATACCAGAATATAACTACTATAATACTGCCTCCTATATACAAGAATATAACTACTATAATACTGCCTCCTATATACAAGCATATAACTACTATAATACTGCTCCTATATACAAGAATATAACTACTATAATACTGCCTCCTATATACAAGAATATAACTACTATAATACTGCTCCTATATACAAGAATATAACTACTATAATACTGCTCCTATATACAAGAATATAACTACTATAATACTGCCTTCTATGTACAAGCTTATAACTACTATAATACTGCCTCCTATATACAAGAATATAACTACTATAATACTGCTCCTGTATACAAGAATATAACTACTATAATGCTGCTCCTATATACAAGAATATAACTACTATAATACCGCTCCTATATACAAGAATATATCTACTATAATACTGCCTCCTATATATAATAATATATCTACTATAATACTGCCTCCTATATATTATAAAATAACTACTATAATACTGCCTCCTATATACAAGAATATAACTACTATAATATTGCCTCCTATATACAAGAATATAACTACTATAATACTGCTTACTATATACAAGAATATAACTACTATAATAATGCCTCCTATATACAAGAATATAACTACTATAATACTGCTCCAATATACAAGAATATAACTACTATAATACTGCTCCTATATGCAAGAATATAACTACTATAATAATGCCTCCTATATACAAGAATATAACTACTATAATACTGCTCCTATGTACAAGCATATAACTACTATAATACTGCTCCTATATACAAGAATATAACTGCTATAATACTGCTCCTATATACAAGAATATAACTACTATAATACTGCTCCTATGTACAAGCATATAACTACTATAATACTGCTCCTATACACAAGCATATAACTACTATAATACTGCCTCCTATATACAAGAATATAACTGCTATAATACTGCTCCTATATACAAGAATATAACTACTATAATACTGCTCCTATATACAAGAATATAACTACTATAATACTGCTCCTATATACAAGAATATAACTACTATAATACTGCTTCCTATATACAAGAATATAACTACTATAATACTGCTCCTATGTACAAGAATATAACTACTATAATACTGTTCCTATATACAAGAATATAACTACTATAATACTGCTCCTATATACAAGAATATAACTACTATAATACTTCTCCTATATACAAGAATATAACTACTATAATACTTCTCCTATATACAAGAATATAACTACTATAATACTGCTCCTATATACAAGAATATAACTACTATAATACTGCTCCTATACACAAGCATATAACTACTATAATACTGCTCCTATATACAAGAATATAACTGCTATAATACTGCTCCTATATACAAAAATATAACTACTATAATACTGCTCCTATATATACAAGAATATAACTACTATAATACTGCTCCTATATACAAGAATATAACTACTATAATACTGCCTCCTATATACAAGAATATAACTACTATAATACTGCTCCTATGTACAAGAATATAACTACTATAATGCTGTCCCTATAAACAAGAATATAACTACTATAATACTGCTCCTATATACAAGAATATAACTACTATCATACGGCTCCTATATACAAGAATAGAACTACTATAATACTGCTCCTATATACAAGAATATAACTACTATAATACTGCTCCTATATACAAGAATATAACTACTATAATACTGCTCCTATATACAAGAATATAACTACTATAATACTGCCTCCTATATACAAGACTATAGGACCACAGATGATAGTCTCAGGGTTCACACAAAGCACATGACTCTATAGATTAAAGGGGTTAAGATGCCTGATCGCGGGAGTCCCGCAGCTGGGGACCCCCGGGATCATGCACGCGGCACCCCGTTTGTAATCAGTCCCCAGAGCGTGTTCGCTCCGGGACTGATTACGGTCGACCGCAGTGCCGGCGGCGTGTGACGTCACGCCCCCGTGTGACATCATGCTCCGCCCCTCAATGCAAGCCTACGGGAGGGGGCGTGATAGCTATGAAGCGAACACGCTCCGGGGACTGATTACAAACGGGGTGCCGCGTGCATGATCACGGGGGTCCCCAGCTGCGGGACTCCCGCGATCAGGCATCTTATCCCCTATATATCTATTACCGCACCTTGCAATATACATATGGTGAGAACCTGGCACCGATACCTACGATCCATTGAAACCACTGCAGCCACGGTCTGGTCCGGATCTTCATTGTGTTTTGCTTCAGCCTGAACCTGCCGGGAGAGATCCATTCATCCATCCGCCCAAAGACTCCATTACATCCACCACGAGGGACGCCAGCGCTGTGCCCGCCCTGTAGCAACAACACAGGAGCAATACGGAGGCTACTGGGGACGTTGTGCCAAACGCACCCTTGCACAGGTCCATCCTTGCATCAGTGCCAGCCCTGTGCCAACGCTGCCGACGCGTGGTGAGCGGAGAGGACGACACTTGTCAGGAGCGGGTGACATATCTTGTACCAGCAGTGTTCTATAAGTAACAACACATATGTTACATTATCTATGATAACATCTATTACAAAGACTTTATTTGCTACAACATCTACTGCAAAGACTTTTTTCACCAGCTACACTGAAGAGGACTTTAATTATCTTTTTCCAGACTGGGATATCCAGCAATATCTATTATATACCATATGGTTGCCAGAATATAAAGTTTTGTCGTGATACTACATATTTTGGTGATTAATACCACTAGGACCCAGTGGATTCTCACCTTTTTATATACCTGTGCCAGGATAATATTAATAATAGAAAATGTTATTATATTGTTTTATAAATGTTTAATAATAAAAGTAATTAATTATTAATTGAAGTATTCCTATAATATTGATTTGAATATCATTGTGTACCTTTTTGGGGTAAAATCCTTGAAGGATTGGTTATACAATTTCTTCTTTTAGATTTGTAAATTACTTCTATAAAAAAAAAATCTTAATCCTTCCAGTACTTATTAGCTGCTGAATACTACAGAGGAAATTATATTCTTTTTGGAACACAAGTGTTCTCTGCTGACATCATGACCACAGTGCTCTCTGCTGACATCTCTGTCCATTTTAGGAACTGTCCAGAACAGCATATGTTTGTTATGGGGATTTTCTCCTACTCTGGGCAGTTCTTAAAATGGACAGAGATGTCAGCAGAGAGCACTGTGGTCATGATGTCATCAGAGAGCTCTGTGTTCCAAAAAGAAAAGAATTTCCTCTGTAGTATTCAGCAGCTAATAAGTACTGGAAGGATTAAGATTTTTTTTTAGTAGAAGTAATTTACAAATCTGTTTAATTTTCTAGCACCAGTTGATTAACCCCTTAAGGACCGGGGGTTTTTCCGTTTTTGCTCCTTGCCTTTAAAAAATCATAACTCTTTAAATTTTGCACCTAAAAATCCATATGAGGCTTATTTTTTGCGCCACCAATTCTCCTTTGTAATGACTACAGTCATTTTACCCAAAAATCTATGGTGAAACGGAAAAACAAATCATTGTGCGACAAAATTGAAAAAAAAAATGCCATTTTGTAACTTTTGGGGGCTTCCGTTTCTATGTAGTATATTTTTCTGTAAAAATGACACCTTATCTTTATTCTGTAGGTCCATACGATTAAAATGATCCCCTACTTATATAGGTTTGATTTTGTCGCACTTCTGGATAAAATCATAACTACATGCAGGAAAATGTATACGTTTAAAATTGTCATCTTCTGACCCCTATAACTTTTTTATTTTTCCGTGTATGGGGCGGTATCAGGGCTCATTTTTTGCGCCGTAATCTGAAGTTTTCAACGGTACCATTTTTTGCATTGATAGGACTTATTGATCGCTTTTTATTCATTTTTAAAATGATATAAAAAGTGACCAAAAATGCACTATTTTGGACTTTGAAATTTTTTTGCGCACACGCCATTGACCGAGCGGTTTAGTTAACGATATATTTTTATAATTCGGACATTTCCGCACGCGGTGATACCATATATGTTTATTTTTATTTACACTGTGTTTTTTTTTATGGGAAAAGGGGGGTGATTCAAACTTTTAATAGGGGAGGAGTTAAATGATCTTTATTCACTTTTTTTCCCTTTTTTTTTTTTGCAGTATTATAGCCCCCACAGGGCTATAACACTGCACACACTGATCTCTTATACTGATCATTGTTATCCCATAGGGACCTATAACACTGCACACACTGATCTTCATCATTGATCACTGGTTTCTCATAGGAAACCAGTGATCGATGATTCTGCCGCATGGCTGTACATGTCTGGATCTCAGGCACTGAGCAGTCATTCAGCGATCGGACAACGAGGAGGCAGGTAGGGGCCCTCCCGCTGTCCTGTAAGCTGTTCGGGATGCCGCAATTTCGCCGCGGCTATCCCGAACAGCCCACTGAGTTAACCGGCACTTTTTACTTTCGCTTTTAGCCGCGCGGCTCAGCTCTGCGCGGCTAAAGTGTTAATAGCGCGCGGTGCCGCGATCGGCGCTGCACGCTATTAGCGGCGGGTCCCGGCTTCACTATGATGCCGGGCCCGCCGTGATATGATGCAGGGTTACTTTGTAACCCCGCGTTATATCATGGGAGCAGGACCAAGGACGTACCGGTACGTCCTTGGTCCTTAAGGGGTTAAAAAAAAAAAGTTTTCCACCGGAGTACCCCTTTAAAGTCCTTCCACCATATGTGGTAACAGGATGTAGTAACAGCGTTATTGCAATCTAATGGCTCGGTCAGCACAGTGCTGTATTACAGACAGGAGATTAAAATCAGTGGGTGGCGGCAGGTGCGCTCAGCAGTGCTGTAGTCCCCCTAATTTAGTCCCACTGTACATTGATGGCGCAGGGCTACGTGCAATGATGATCTTGAGTGGGATGGGAATCGGATGTAAGTGCCGGGCAGCACTGGAGTCCCCCTTTTGCGGTCCCACTTTTACCCTGGTGGCACAGGGATATTGTGACAATATACAACATACGATGGTAATCCGTTCCAAATGGACCATCGTTTTTTGAAACCATCGTATGTTGAGGGATTTGTGCAATGTAAAGTATAGGACAGTGGTCTACAACCTGCGGACCTCCAGATGTTGCAAAATTACAACACCCAGCATGCCCGGACAGCCAACAGTAGTAGTTTTGCAACATCTGGGGGTCTGCAGGTTGAAGACCACTGGTATTAAAGGTTGTACGGCGTGTCCCCGCCGCTCCGGACCGTCACCGCTGCCCTGGATGTTGCCTTCCATCGCTGTCGCGGCGTCCCCGGGATGTCACCGACGCTCCGGCAAGGCCTCTGCTTCCCCGGCATCCTCGCTCTCCGTCGCCACCATCATGTCGATTCGCTCGCCGCTCCCATTGGATGACGGGACGGGGTGCGCAGCGACGTGATGACGACGATGGAGAGCGCCGACGATGCAGGGGATCCCGAAAAGGACGCGCCGGAGCCCCGAGGACAGGTAAGTGATCGTCAGCGGACCACACGGGGCACCGTAAACGGCTATCCGGGGGCAGCTGAAGCAGTCTGCGCTGCCGGATAGCCGTTTATGCGATGGCCCAGACATACAAAAGCATCGTATGTTGATGCTGCCTCTGAGAGACCATCGTATCTTGAAATGGTCGTATGTCAGGGCCATCGTATGTCGGGGGGTCACTGTATATAGTAAAACCAAAAAAGATCAAAACAAATATCCTGCTGATTCATAGAAAAGAAGTGAGATCGTTTCTTTCATTCAGACCTAAAGGGCCCAACGCTTTCAATTTCATAATCCCCTTTGTTTCGCATTGTAGTAGTTTTATATGTCTATCCACATCTTGCGGTAGTTGTGGAATATGTTGTAGGCCTCTAAATAAGATGATGCCACCATCCAAAGGGCAAAATTAGATGCCACTACCACCAATTGGCCAAATGCAATGTCTCTACTACCAATAGGCCAAATAATATGACCCTCTCACAACAGGCCAAATTAAATGAAACCACCGATGTGCCGAATGAGATGACACTTCAACCAATTCGCAAAGTAAAATGATGTTACAACCACCAGATCAAACGAGATCATGCGAACACCAATGGCCAAATGGGATGACGTGTATGACCAATGGGCCAAAAGATATTACTTTGCCACCCATCGACCAAATGAGTTTATGGGACCACCAACAAACCCAATGAGTTGATGGTACCACCAATGGATGAAATGAGATGATGTTACCACCAATGAAGCAAGTCACATGATACAAGCACCAATGGGCTAGATGAGATATCAGTACCGCACATGGGCCAAAAGAGATGACGTTACCACCCACTGACTGAATGATATGATGCAACAATCAATTTGCCTAATGAGATGATGTTACCATCAATTGACCAAACAAGATGACTCTGTCACCAATGGGCCAAATGAGATGACTTTGAAGGAAAGTGTCATATGTTCATAAATATTTCTGTCTCTCTCATATGTATTTATATCTTGTGACATTGTCCCATTCTGTTTATACAGTTGTAGACCTGCTCATCCTCTGGGGGGGGGGGGGGGTGTAATTAAGGCCATTTGGCTAAAGGTATATTTTGGGCTGTATACTTAAGTCTTGGATGTGCCCACCACCTGACTGAGATGCCTGATGAAGCTGGTTATCCAGCGAAACGCGTTGCATGCCGGGTAAAATAAATCAGTTTTTACCTCTCAAGTCTTGTGCGCCAGCTCTATCCTGTGCTGTCCTGGAGGGATCTGTTTTTGCTTCACTTTGTGTTGCCAGGAGCGGCTGCCGAGTCTCACGCGTCCAGGGTTTTATGCCAGCACCATTGTTGTACTTGGTCTCAGTACAACCAACATCGGTGAGCAAGTTTGCTTATAGCCCCTTTTTTTTATTATCTTACGATATCACACTAGGAGCGCAGTCTCCCTTTGTCTGACTGCCTTGTCCTGGTTATATGTATACCACCTGGCCAGCTCTTTTACAATAATGCAACCACCAATGGACCAGATGAAAGAGGACACTACCACCAATGGGGCAAATGAGATGACACTACCACCAATTGACCAAATGAGATGACACTGCCACCAATTGACCAAATGAGATGACACTACCACCAACAGACCAAATGAGATGACACTACCACCAATTGACCAAATGAGATGACACTACCACCAACAGACCAAATGAGATGACACTACAACCAATTGACCAAATCAGAGGACACTACCACCAATTGACCAAATGGGATGACACTACCACCAATTGACCAAATAAGATGACACTACCACCAACAGACCAAATGAGATGACACTACCACCAATTGACCAAATGAGATGACACTGCCACCGATTGACCAAATGAGATGACACTACCACCAACAGACCAAATGAGATGACACTACCACCAATTTACCAAATGAGATGACACTACCACCAACAGACCAAATGAGATGACACTACAACCAATTGACCAAATCAGAGGACACTACCACCAATTGACCAAATGGGATGACACTACCACCAATTGACCAAATGAGATGACACTAACACCAACAGACCAAATGAGATGACACTACCACCAATTGACCAAATGAGATGACACTACCACCAACAGACCAAATGAGATGACACTACTACCAATTGACCAAATCAGATGACAATACCACCAATTAACCAAATGAGATGACACTACCACCAATTTATCAAATCACAGGACACTACCACCAATTGACATGACACTACCACTAATTGATCAAATGACAGGACACTACCACCAATTGACATGACACTACCACTAATTGATCAAATGACAGGACACTACCACCAATTGATCAAATGACAGGACACTACCACCAATTGACCAAATGACAGGACACTATCACCAATTGACCAAATCAGAGGACACTACCACCAATTGACCAAATCAGAGGACACTACCACCAATGGAGCAAATCAGAGGACACTACCACCAATTGACCAAATCAGAGGACACTACCACCAATGGACCAAATCAGGACACTACCACCAGTTGACCAAATCAGAGTACACTACCACCAATTGACCAAATCAGAGGACACTACCACCAATGGACCAAATCAGAGGACACTACCACCAATTGACCAAATCAGAAGACACTACCACCAATGGAGCAAATGAGATGACACTACCACCAATGGAGCAAATGAGATGACACTACCACCAATGGAGCAAATGAGATGACACTACCACCAATGGAGCAAATTAGATGACACTACCACCAATGGACCAAATGAAATGACACTACCACCAATGGACCAAATGAGACGACCCTACCACCAATGGAGCAAATTAGATGACACTACCACCAATGGACCACATGAGATGACACTACCACCAATGGAGCAAATGAGATGACACTACCACCAATGGACCAAATGAGATGACACTACCACCAATGGAGCAAATGAGTTTACACTACCACCAATGGACCAAATGAGATGGCACTACCATCAATGGACCAAATGAAATGACACTACCACCAATGGACCAAATGAGATGACCCTACCAACAATGGAGCAAATTAGATGACACTACCACCAATGGACCAAATGAGATGACACTACCACCAATGGACCAAATCAGGACACTACCACCAGTTGACCAAATCAGAGTACACTACCACCAATTGACCAAATCAGAGGACACTACCACCAATGGACCAAATCAGAGGACACTACCACCAATTGACCAAATCAGAAGACACTACCACCAATGGAGCAAATGAGATGACACTACCACCAATGGAGCAAATGAGATGACACTACCACCAATGGAGCAAATGAGATGACACTACCACCAATGGAGCAAATTAGATGACACTACCACCAATGGACCAAATGAAATGACACTACCACCAATGGACCAAATGAGACGACCCTACCACCAATGGAGCAAATTAGATGACACTACCACCAATGGACCACATGAGATGACACTACCACCAATGGAGCAAATGAGATGACACTACCACCAATGGACCAAATGAGATGACACTACCACCAATGGAGCAAATGAGATTACACTACCACCAATGGACCAAATGAGATGGCACTACCATCAATGGACCAAATGAGATGACACTACCACCAATGGACCAAATGAGATGACCCTACCAACAATGGAGCAAATTAGATGACACTACCACCAATGGACCAAATGAGATGACACTACCACCAATGGAGCAAATGAGATGACACTACCACCAATGGAGCAAATGAGATGACACTACCACCAATGGAGCAAATGAGATGACACTACCACCAATGGAGCAAATGAGATGACACCACCACCAATGGACCAAATGAGATGACACTACCACCATTGGACCAAATGAGATGACACTACCACCAATGGACCAAATGAAATGACACTACCACCAATGGACCAAATGAGATGACCCTACCACCAATGGAGCAAATTAGATGACACTACCACCAATGGACCAAATGAGATAACACTACCACCAATGGAGCAAATGAGATGACACTACCACCAATGGAGCAAATGAGATGACACTACCACCAATGGAGCAAATGAGATGACACTACCACCAATGGAGCAAATGAGATGACACTACCACCAATGGAGCAAATGAGATGACACTACCACCAATGGAGCAAATGAGATGACACTACCACCAATGGACCAAATGAGATGACACTACCACCAATGGACCAAATGAAATGACACTACCACCAATGGACCAAATGAGATGACCCTACCACCAATGGAGCAAATTAGATGACACTACCACCAATGGAACAAATGAGATGACACTACCACCAATGGAGCAAATGAGATGACACTACCACCAATGGAGCAAATGAGATGACACTACCACCAATGGAGCAAATGAGATGACACTACCACCAATGGAGCAAATGAGATGACACTGCCACCAATGGACCAAATGAGATGACACTACCACCAATGGACCAAATGAGATGACACTACCACCAATGGAGTAAATGAGATGACACTACCACCAATGGAGCAAATGAGATGACACTACCACCAATGGACCAAATGAGATGACACCACCACCAATGGAGCAAATTAGATGACACTACCACCAATGGACCAAATGAGATGACACTACCACCAATGGAGCAAATGAGATGACACTACCACCAATGGAGCAAATGAGATGACACTACCACCAATGGACCAAATTAGATGACACTACCACCAATGGACCAAATTAGATGACACTACCACCAATGGACCAAATGAGATGAATCAACCACGTATGGCCCAGAAAAGATCACACAACCATAAAATGGCCAATCAGATGAACCCACCAGATATTGCATGAAGGCACAACACATTAGTTGTTATAAAGCCGCCTACTGAAATTGGTCTGATTCATATAATTCTTCATGGATACATTTCTTAATATATCTTTATAGAATCTTATCGTAAAAAACTGTAACAAGTTTCAAGGACAGAAGGGTGTAGAGATGGAAAGGCAGAAGCACTTCACCGGGCGGGAGACCTGGTCATCTAAATAGGTTGCTGGTGCTGGAGGTCACCAAGGTGAACTGATCAGACTCATAAGTGGGTTGGGGGTCAGTTCACATTACCTGCAGTTTTGATGCGTTTTCTTATTCATAGTGCATTTTTTTTATAGAAATATTGCGATGAGGAGAAAGTGATTTGATCTGTAATCACAATTGAGGATTTTTATCAAGATTTTAGGCTGTGTTTAAATTTTTATACCGTTTTTCACAAATTGTGTGCTGCATTTTGGCTGTTTACTGCAATTTTCAAAAAAAATAAAAAATGACTAGTTTTTACAGTGATTTTCACAATAGTGTTTAAATAGCAGCATTTTCCCCAAAAACTTGGCACAAAATGCAGCAAAAATTAAATGTTTGAATACAGCCTCAGATAAGGTGTATAACTACTATATATCCTGATCCCATAGAGATAACAGCAGTATACAGATAGAGCAGGAGGGGAGGTGTATAACTACTATATATCCTGATCCTATAGAGATAGAGATGGAGGGGAGGTGTATAACTACTATATATTCTGATCCCATGGAGATAACTGCAGCCGTATACAGATAGAACTGGAGAGGAAGGTGTATAACTACTATATATTCTGATCTCATAGAGATAGCAGCAGTATACAGATAGAACTGGAGGGGAGCTGTATAACTACTATATATCCTGATCCCATAGAGATAGCAGCAGCAGCATGCAGATCAAGCTTGAGGGGAGGTGTATAACTACTATATATCATAATCCCATAGAGATAGCAGCAGTATACAGATAGAGCTGGAGGGGTAAAACTACTATATATCTTGATCCCATGAAAAATAGCAGCAGCAGTATACAGATAGAGCTGGAGAGGTATATAACTAATATATATCCTGATCCCATAGAGACAGCAGCAGTATACAGATAGAGCTGGAGGGGAGGTGCATAACTACTATATATCCTGATCCCATAGAGATAGCAGAAGTATACAGATAGAGCTGGATGGGAGGTGTATAACTACTATATATCCTGATCCCATAGAAATAGCAGCAGCAGTATATAGATAGAGCTGGAGGGGAGGTGTATAACTACTATATATCCTGATCCCATAGAGATAGCAGAAGTATACAAGCTTGAAAATGGCTCCATAGGAGCAGAAACGTTGCTTCACTGAAGATGAGAAAATAAATCACTTTATATTTTTTTGGAGTGCTGCATCCCTGGTGTTTCTTCTAGCAGCAGTATACAGATGGAGCTGGAGGGGAGGTGTATAACTACTATATATCCTGATCACGTAGAGATAGCAGCAGTATACAGATAGAGCTGGAGAGAAGGTGTATAACTACTATATATCCTGATCCCATAGAGATAGCAGCAGTATACAGATAGAGCTGGAGGGGAGGTGTATAACTACTATATATCCTGATCCCATAGAGATAGCAGTATACAGATAGAGCTGGAGGAGAGGTGTATAACTACTATATATCCTGAACCTATAGAGATAGCAGCAGTATACAGATAGAGCTGGAGGGGAGGGGTATAACTACTATATATCCTGAACCTATAGAGATAGCAGCAGTATACAGATAGAGCTGGAGGGGAGGTGTATAACTACTATATATCCTGAACCTATAGAGATAGCAGCAGTATACAGATAGAGCTGGAGGAGAGGTGTATAACTACTATATATCCTGAACCTATAGAGATAGCAGCAGTATACAGATAGAGCTGGAGGGGAGGGGTATAACTACTATATATCCTGAACCTATAGAGATAGCAGTAGTATACAGATAGAGCTGGAGGAGAGGGGTATAACTACTATATATCCTGATCCCATAGAGATAGCAGCAGCAGTACACAGATAGAGCTGGAGGGGAGGTGTGTAACTACTATATATCCTGATCCCATAGAGATAGCAGCAGCAGTATACAGATAGAGGTGGAGGAGAGGTGTATAACTACTGACCTCTTAAACACTGTTATTTTCTGTGGGTCAGACTGGGGATCACACGACCCAGTTACAGTATTGAAATACATGGATGCAGCTGTGCTGGAATGTAACAAATGGCGCTGTAGGACTAGCGATGGTGGGTGTGCATGACACAGGGGCAGGTATAATAATGCGGAGTGCTTCTTTAAAGTAAATGTTCATGTTTGAGTTTTCGTTACATCAAAGGAGACAGACAAGAACGATTAACTCGTCAATTAGCCTCAAATACATGGAGCCAACAGTGCCGCCGGCAGACTGTGTGTGAATAGTGTCCTTGTATGTCGCTCCTTGATACATTTCCTTTAATTACGGAACAATCTGGCAGCACAATGCAGTAATGTGAATCCGGCGCGGCCCCGCCATCCATTACCGTGTTAGGAGCAGAGAATGCGTTCGTTCCCATCCTTTGATTATTCATGAGTAAAAGCTGCTAAAATTATCCGGGGAGGAGAATTAATAAAGTTTCTGGCTATAGGGGGAGATTTATCAAAGCCTGTGCAGAGGAAAAGTTGCCCAGTTGCCCATAGCAACCAATCAGATCGCTTCTTTCAGTTTGCAGAGGCCTTGTGAAAAATGAAAGTAGTGATCTGATTGGTTGCTATGGGCAACTGGGCAACTTTTCCTCTGCACAGGCTTTGATAAATCTCCCCCCATAGACTCTGCAGTGCGGCGGGGTCCTTACAATGTAATAAAAAGCTGATTAATAACTAAACAGAAGCCGCTGCTCCCGCGAGCGCTCGCTCTGACCTCACTCAGCTTGAAGCGACTCGTTATCTGTTTGTTACCGTATTTTTCGCCATATAAGACGCTCCGGCATATAAGATGCACCCAATTTTAAAGCATAAAAATCGAGAAAATAAAGATTCTGAACCAAATACAATGTAAAGTATAGGATAGGGATCTTCAACCTGCGGACCTTCAGATGTTGCAAAACTACAACTCCCAGCATGCCCGGACAGCCAACGCTGGGAGTTGTAGTTTTGCAACATCTGGAGGTCCGCAGGTTGAAGACCACTGGTATAGGAGGTAGTACCCGTCACCGCTCGTCACCGCTGCCCTGGATGTCGCCCTCCATCGCTGTCGCCACGTCCCCGGGGTATCCCCGTCGCTCCGGAACGTCTCTGCTGCCGGGTATCCTCGTTCTCCGCCGCCGCCATCACATCGCTACGCACGCCGTTCCTATTGGATGACGGGACGACATGATGACGACGAAGGAGAGCGCCGGCCATGCAGGGGATCCCGGCACGGAGCAGACACCGAGGAGGCAGGTAAGTTCCCTCCCGGTGTCCTGTAAGCTGTTCGGGACGCAGCGATTTCACCGCGGCGGTCCCGAACAGCCAGGCTGAGCAGCCGGGTTAGTTTCACTTTCGCTTCAGACGCGTCGGTCAGCTTGGATCGCCGCGTCTGAAGGGTTAATACAGGGCATCACCGCGATCGGTGATGTCCTGTATTAGCCGTGGGTCCCGGCCGTTGATGGCCGCAGGGACCGCCGGTTTTAATGTGTATTTGCCGTATAAGACGCACCAACATTTCCCCCCCAGTTGTGGGGAAGAAAAAGTGCGTCTTATAGTGCGAAAAATACGGTACATTATATCGATCAACGGATTGCGCTGGCGACCGGGAAAATACTTCGTCTTCAGTGATGCCAAATTGTTGGATTGCTGAGGGTTATTGTGCGGCGATGTTCTCACCGCGAATTATACCTTCAGAATAGCGTACGCTGCGGAATATACAGAAGATTTTGGAGGCCTGTATTTTTTGCCATGTATTTTGTCAATTTTGGATAAGCGATAGCATTATTTAATAGGGCAAATTCATAGTCCGCCTCCCAAATACGTTAACCCCTCGTATAGGAAATGCACGCCAAAATACGGGAAGAAAAGAAGCTTGGTCCGGCACTTGTGTGACATTTACAGCTTTAATTGTGGAAGAATACAGTCATGGCCGTAAATGTTGGCACCCCTGAAATTTTTCAAGAAAAAAAAGTGTTTCTCACAGAAAAGGATTGCAGTAACACATGTTTTGCTATACACATGTTTATTCCCTTTGTGTTTATTGGAACTAAACCAAAAAAGGGAGGAAAAAAGCAAATTGGACATAATGTCACCAAACTCCAAAAATGGGCTGGACAAAATTATTGGCACCCTTTCAAAATTGTGGATAAATAAGATTGTTTCAAGCATGTGATGCTCCTTTAAACTCACCTGGGGCAAGTAACAGGTGTGGGCAATATAAAAATAACACCTGAAAGCAGATAAAAAGGAGAGAAGTTCACTTAGTCTTTGCATTGTGTGTCTGTGTGCCACACTAAGCATGGATAACAGAAAGAGGAGAAGAGAACTGTCTGAGGACTTGAGAACCAAAATTGTGGAAAAATATCAACAATCTCAAGGTTACAGGTCCATCTCCAGAGATCTAGATTTGTCTTTGTCCACAGTGCGCAACATTATCAAGAAGTTTACAACCCATGGCACTGTAGCTAATCTCCCTGGGCGAGGACGGAAGAGAAAAATTGATGAAAGGTGTCAACACAGGATAGTCCAGATGGTGGATAAGCAGCCCCAAACAAGTTCCAAAGATATTAAAGCTGTCCTGCAGGCTCAGGGAGCATCAGTGTTAGCGAGAACTATCCATCGACATTTACATGAAATGAAACGCTATGGAGGAGACCCAGGAGGACCCCACTATGGAGGAGACCCAGGAGGACCCCACTATGGAGGAGACCAAGGAGGACCCCACTATGGAGGAGACCCAGGAGGACCCCACTATGGAGGAGACCCAGGAGGACCCCACTATGGAGGAGACCCAGGAGGACCCCACTATGGAGGAGACCCAGGAGGACCCCACTATGGAGGAGACCCAGGAGGACCCAGGAGGACCCCACTGCTGACACAGACATAAAAAAGCAAGACTACATTTTGCCAAAATGAACTTGAGTAACCAAAATCCTTCTGGGAAATCGTCTTGTGGACAGATGAGACCAAGATAGAGCTTTTTGGTAAAGCCCATCATTCTACTGTTTACCGAAAACGGAATGAGGCCTACAGAGAAAAGAACACAGTACCTACAGTGACAAATGGTGGAGGTCAGTGATGTTTTGGGTTGTTTTGCTGCCTCTGGCACTGGGGGCCTTGAATGTGTACAAGGCATCATGAAATCTGAGGATTACCAATGGATTTTGGGTCGCACTGTACAGACCAGTGTCAGAAAGCTGGGTTTGTGTGCGAGATCTTGGGTCTTCCAGCAGGACAATGACCCCAAACATACGTCAAAAAGCACCAGAAATGGATGACAAACAAAGTGCTGGAGAGTTCTGAAGTGGCAGCAATGAGTCCAGATCTAAATCCCATTGATCACCTGTGGAGAGATCTTATAATTACTGTTGGGAAAAGGCGCCTTCCAATAAGAGAGACCGGGAGCAGTTTGTAGGAAGAGTGGTCCAACATCCCGGCTGAGAGGTGTAAGAAGCTTATTGATGGTTATAGGAAGCCACTGATTTCTGTTTTTTTGTACAAATGGTGTGCAACCAAATATTAAGTTAAGGGGCCAATAATTTTGTCCAGCCCATTTTTGGAGTTTGGTGACATTATGTCCAATTTGCTTTTTTCCTCCCTTTTTTGGTTTAGTTCCAATACGCACAAAGGGAATAAACATGTGTATAGCAAAACATGTGTTACTGCAATCCTTTTCTGTGAGAAATACTTCATTTTCTAGAAAAATTTCAGGGGTGCCAACATTTACAGCCATGACTGTAAATCTTGAACAACACATTAATGTGCAATAAGATCTACAAAATTTCCTCGACGTGTTTCAGGTGTGAACACACCCTTCATCATCACCTCTGATCACATCAATCACACCCGAAATGCGTCCAAATAATCTGTGTGTACCTCTCCTTAAGGCGCATTCACACTACAAAATGTTGACCTGGAAACATATCCGGGTGGACAATGAGTGCACAGCAACACCAGACGATTCTGCCGGCACCAGGACGAGTTGGATGTGCACCATCGCTATTGACAACAATGCATATCCAAGTGGATCCACCATAAGCATGAACAGGTTCATTCCTCCAGCTGAGGAATTTAAAGGAGAACTCCAGCCGAAATGACCTTGTCCCATATCCACAGGAAATGGGATAAGTAGATGATCGCGGAGGTCCCCACGATCTCTGGAATGGGACCCCTACTCTCTCAGTGAGGAATGTGTGTCGCCTACCAGTAGAAGGTACGTGCTCCATTCATTTCTATGGGAGTGCTGATGATGCGCGAGTGCTGTACTCGGGACTCTCCGGTGCGCCTGTAGAAATTAAGGGAGCTTCTGCCGTCTACTGCACACGCTCCTCGCTGAGAGATCCAGGGTCCCGTTTCCGTGATCAGCTACTTATTCCCTATCCTGTGGAAAGGGGATAAGTTAATTTTGGCTGGAGTTCACCTTTAAAGGGGTACTCTGCTGGAAAACTTTTTTTTTTTTTTAACCAACTGGTGCCAGAAAGTTAAACAGATTTCTAAATTACTTCTATTAAAAAATCTTAATCCTTCCAGTACTTATCAGCTGCTGTATGCTATGAGGAAGTTCTTTTCTTTTTGAATTTCCTTTCTGTCTGACCGCAGTGCTCTCTGCTGACACCTCTGTCCATGTCAGGAACTGTCCAGAGCAGTAGAGGTTTGCTATGGGGATTTGCTCCTGCTTTGGACAGTTCCAGACATGGACAGAGGTGTCGGCAGAGAGCACTGTGGTCAGACTGAAAGGAAATTCAAAGCGAAAAGAACTTCCTGTGGAGTATACAGCAGCTGATAAGTACTGGAAGGATTAAGATTTTTTAATAGAAGTAATTTTCAAATCTGTTTAACTTTCTTTCATCAGTTGATATATATAAAAAAAAATGTTTTCCAGTGGAGTACCCCTTTAGGCAGCGACCGCCTCGGAAATTCCGTAGTGTGCTTTGTGCAGTGGAATCCTGCACAAGGACTCTGCTCAGAATTCTGCCGGGAAATTCCATAGTGTCAACGTGCACTCATAATCATAAATCAAAGACGGAAAAAAAAGATAAAATACATAAGAAAGTAAAAAAAAAAACAATGATAAATTAAATTAAATAATTAGAAAAATACATAAAAATAAAAAAAACTGACATGAATAAGGAACAGATAGATAGATAAATAACTGAAACCTTCTGAGCTTCTGTTTATTCCGTCTACGGCACGTTACGTTACGTGGCGGTGGAGTTGCACCGTAAAGCTTTTATTTCGTGTATGTTTAATGCAGCAATGTCTGGGACAGTGCTTTCCAACCAGTGTGCCTCCAGCTGTTGCAAAACTACAACTCCCAGCATGCCCGAGCCTGTCATTTTCCACTGACTGACTGACCGTACTCTGTACAATCAGTCAGTCAGTTACCCTCTTTCCCGGGCCCCGGCCCTGCCGCACGTACCTCGGAGGCCGCTGCCACTTTAAAAAAAAAAAACTGCAGTGGCCGTCGGGAGGTACTAGCGCAACGAACAAGGCACATCCGGTGCGCTATGACGCGGCAAGCCGGCCCGGAAGTCAGAGGAAAGCGGCGCCCCGAAGAAGAACTGGAGCGGAGGAGCTGCCTGGAAGACGCGTGGCTGACATTGGGCCAGGAAGGTAACCACAGCAGGCTGCCTTCAATGCTCCGACCACTGCTCCTCCAGTCTGGGGGCCCACTGCTCTGATCCGTAGGTCCCGAACCTGAGGAGCAGTGGTCAGAGCACAGACATACTGCCTCCAGCCATATACCATGTATGTCTGTGGGGGTACATGGGGCCTATAACTACTTGTTGGGGCACAAAGGGGGGCCTATATCAACTGTGGGGCTGAAAGGGGGGGCTTATATTTAACTGGGGTCTGAAAGGGGGGGGCCTATATTTAACTGGGGGCTGAAAGGGGGGCCTATATTTAACTGGGGGCTGAAAGGGGGGCCTATATTTAACTGTGGGGGCTGAAAGGGGGGGCCTATATTTAATATAGGGGGCTGAAAGGGGAGGGCTATATTTAACTGAGGGGGCTGAAAGGGGGGCCTATATTTAATTGAGGGGGCTGAAAGGGGGGGGGGGCTATATTTAACTGAGGGGGCTGAAAGGGGGGGCCTATATTTAACTGTGAGGGCTGAAAGGGGGGCTATAACTAACACTGGGGGCTGAAAGGGGGGATACCTCAAACTGTGGGGGCTGAAATGGGGGGGGGGGGCTATAACTAACTTAGGGCTGAAAGGGGGGCCTATAACTAACTGTGGGAGCTAAATGGGGGGGCCTATCATTACACATAGGGGCACAAAGGGGGTCTACAATCATGTATATTGGAGGCACATGGGACCTACAATTATGTGGGGGCAGAGAGGGGGTCTACAACTATATAGAGATGGACAATATGCTGGAGAAAGGTTCCTTAAATGTCTGTCTGGTTGCTCGGACAGGTCCTGTGGAGATGGGCCTTGGGCAGGAGAAGTCTTCATGATGCACCGGACCAGATAGTGGAAAAAGGAAACGTGAACGACTCCGATGAGAGAAGACGTCCCCTGTGAGTATCTAAATGTGATTGTAACCATTTATACTGTCTGCAGAGTGATTTCTGGTATCTACCTCTTTATAGTCAGTGGGGGAGATTTATCAAAACCTGTTCAGAGGAAAAGCTGCCCAGTTGCCCATAGCAACCAATCAGATCACTGCTTTCATGTATCAGAGGCCTTCTTAAAAAATCTAAGAAGTTATCTGACTTGTTGCTATGGGCAACTGCTCCATTTTTCCTCTCCCCCCGTAGAAATACTTCAATAATAATAATTTTTGGGCAGTTTCACAGTATACAGAATAGGGTATATTAGATTATAGCAGATTGTGGCGCAGTAAAATTACTTTGCAGCACAGTGTATTACTGCACTACAATCTGCTATAAAGTCATTAGAAATATATCATTAGGAAAAAAAATGGGTTGGGGGGTGACCCTGGGGGCGGACTCGGGGCAAGACACGGGGGGGGGGGGGGGGGGGGCTGGCCTTAAGCCGCGTAAGGGGCCCCAAAATTCTGATGGCAGCCCTGATGCTGGGAGTTTTAGTTTTGCAACAGCTGGAGGCACACTGGTTGGGGAACACTGGTCTGGGAGATAATGAGGGGAATTAATTCTATAACGCACTTTACTGGGGGAAACTCAGCCCCCACCGAGGAAACCAAATATATTAGACAAATGCATTTGGAGTGGATGAGTCCAAGGCAGTAAGTGAGCGTGTGGGCTACGGCAGGTGAGTCATTCTAAGGAGAAGGGGATGAAGTATTCCTGGAAAACAATTTGTGAAATGAACAGAATTGAATACAAGACAACTTAAAAAAATAAGAAAATTTGGTGTTTGTTTTTCTTCTTCTTGTATTACTTCCCCCGCAGGGGTACAACAATGGGGATCACAAAGATGGCTGCTAAAAACTGCAGTAAAGGAGATATCCAGTGCTGAAAAACTTATCCCCTATCCTAAGGATAGGGGATAAGTTTCAGATCGCGGGGGGTCCGACTGCCGGGGCCCCCCGCAATCTCATGTACGGGGCCCCGGCAGCCAGTGGGAAGGGGCGTGTTGACCACCACACGAAGCAGCGGCTGACACGCCCCCTCAATACAACTCTATGGCAGAGCCGGAACGCTGCCTTCGACAATCTTCAGCTCTGCCATAGCGATGTATTGTGGGGGCATGTCAGCGGCCGCTTTGTGCGGTGGTCGCCACCACTGCTATCTGGCCAGCGAGCTGGGGCCCCGATCAGGAGATCACGGGGGGCCCCAGCGGTCGGACCCCCCACGATCTGAAACTTATCCCTATCCTTAGGATAGGGGATAAGTTTTCACCACTGGACTACCCCTTTAAAGATATATTCCTAGGGCTGAAATTGGGTATGGTATAGGCTAGATCGGGGTTTCTAAGTCTAAGACAGTGGGCTCCAAACTGTGTATCTCTAGATGTTGCAAAACTACAACACCCAGCATTCTAGTTTTGCAACGTGTATAGGTCTACAGTTTGGAGACCACTAGCCTAAGGGATCCCTTGGCACTTATCATATTTATTTACTATAATACTGTTTCCTATGTACAAAAATATAACTACTATAATACTGCTCTTATATACAAGAATATAACTGTCACGATTCGGCTGGCTGGAGGTGGATCCTCTGTGCCAGAGAGGGATTGGCGTGGACCGTGTTGGTGGACCGGTTCTAAGTTGCTACTGGTATTCACCAGAGCCCGCCGCAAAGCGGGATGGTCTTGCAGCGGCGGTAGCAACCAGGTCGTATCCACCAGCAACGGCTCAACCTCTCTGACTGCTGAAGATAGGCGCGGTACAAGGGAGTAGACAAGAGCAAGGTCGGACGTAGCAGAAGGTCAGGGCAGGCAGCAAGGATTGTAGTCAGGGGCAACGGCAGGAGGTCTGGAACACAGGCTAGGAACACACAAGGAAACGCTTTCACTGGCACAATGGCAACAAGATCCGGCAAGGGAGTGCAGGGGAAGTGATGTATAAATAGGGAGTGCACAGGTGAACACACTAATCAAGCCTGCTGCGCCAATCAGTGGCGCAGTGGCCCTTTAAATTGCAGAGACCTGGCGCGCGCGCACCCTAAGGAGCGGGGCCGCGCGCGCCGGGCCAAGACCGACGGGGAGCGAGTCAGGTACGGGAGCCGGGATGCGCATCGCGAGCGGGCGCCTCCCGCATCGCGAATCGCATCCCGGCTGAGAGAGACATTGCAGCGCACCCGGTCAGCAGGTCTGACCGGGGCGCTGCAAATGCAAGGAAGTTGCGAGCGCTCCGGGGAGGAGCGGGGACCCGGAGCGCTCGGCGTAACAGTACCCCCCCCCCTTGGGTCTCCCCCTCTTCTTGGAGCCTGAGAACCTGAGAATAAGACTTTTGTCTAGGATGTTGTCCTCAGGTTCCCAGGATCTCTCTTCTGGACCACAGCCTTCCCAATCCACCCAAAAAATTTTTTTTCCTCTGACAGTCTTGGAGGCCAGAATCTCCTTCACGGAGAAGACGTCAGAAGAACCGGATACAGGAGTGGGAGAAACAAATTTGGGAGAGAAGCGGTTAATGATGAGTGGTTTAAGGAGAGAGACATGGAAGGCATTGGGAATACGAAGAGAAGGAGGAAGAAGGAGTTTGTAAGAGACAGGGTTGATCTGGCACAAGACTTTGAAAGGACCAAGATAGCGTGGTCCCAGTTTGTAACTGGGGACACGAAAGCGGACATATTTAGCAGAGAGCCATACCTTGTCTCCGGGAGCAAAAATGGGGGGAGTTCTTCTTTTCTTATCGGCGAATCTTTTCATCCGGGATGAAGCCTGTAAAAGAGAATTTTGGGTCTCTTTCCATATGGTGGAAAGATCACGAGTCACTTCATCCACAGCGGGCAAACCAGAGGGCAAGGGAGTAGGGAGGGGGGCAAGGGGGTGACGGCCGTACACCACGAAAAATGGGGACTTGGCAGAAGATTCGGAGACTCTGAAGTTGTATGAGAATTCGGCACATGGTAGAAGATCTGCCCAGTCATCCTGGCGGGAGGAAACAAAATGCCGTAAAAAGTCACCCAGGACCTGATTAATTCTTTCTACTTGCCCATTGGATTGGGGATGATAAGAAGAAGAGAAGTTTAATTTAATCTTGAGCTGTTTACAGAGGGCCCTCCAGAATTTAGACACGAATTGGACGCCTCTATCCGAGACGATATGCGTGGGCAAACCGTGAAGGCGAAAAATGTGTACAAAAAATTGCTTTGCCAACTGAGGCGCTGAAGGAAGACCAGGAAGAGGAATAAAATGTGCCATCTTGGAAAATCGATCAACGACCACCCAAACAACTGTGTTGCCACGGGATGAGGGCAAGTCCGTAATAAAGTCCATACCAATCTGTGACCAAGGCTGTTCGGGAACGGGCAGAGGATGAAGGAGGCCAGCAGGCTTCTGGCGAGGAGTCTTATCCCGGGCACAGACAGTACAGGCCCGCACAAAATCAACAACATCCGTCTCCAGAGTCGGCCACCAATAAAAACGAGAGATGAGTTGCAAGGATTTTTTGATGCCCGCATGGCCTGCGAGATGGGAGGAGTGTCCCCATTTGAGAATCCCGAGACGCTGGCGTGGAGAAACAAAGGTCTTCCCTGGAGGAGTTTGCGTGATGGAGGCTGGAGAAGCGGAGATCAGACAGTCCGGAGGAATGATGTGTTGCGGAGAGACCTCTACTTCAGAGGCATCAGAAGAACGAGAGAGGGCATCGGCCCTAATGTTCTTGTCAGCAGGGCGAAAATGGATTTCAAAGTTAAAACGGGCAAAGAACAACGACCACCTGGCCTGGCGAGGGTTCAGTCGTTGGGCAGACTGGAGATAGGAGAGATTCTTGTGATCAGTGTATATGATAACTGGAAATTTTGATCCCTCCAGCAGATGCCTCCATTCCTCAAGCGCCAATTTAATGGCCAGTAGTACTCGATCCCCGATGGAGTAATTTCTCTCCGCTGGAGAGAAGGTCCTAGAAAAAAACCCACAAGTAACAGCATGCCCGGAAGAATTTCTTTGTAGAAGGACAGCTCCAGCTCCCACTGAGGAGGCATCTACCTCCAATAGGAAGGGTTTAGATGGGACAGGTCTGGAGAGCACGGGAGCAGAAGAAAAGGCAGACTTGAGATGTTTAAATGCGTCTTCCGCTTGTGGAGACCAGGACTTGGGATTGGCATTTTTCTTGGTTAAAGCCACGATAGGAGCCACAATAGTGGAAAAGTGTGGAATAAATTGTCTGTAATAATTGGCAAACCCCAAAAAACGTTGGATAGCACGGAGTCCGGAGGGGCGTGGCCAATCTAAGACGGCAGAGAGTTTATCTGGGTCCATTTGTAGTCCCTGGCCAGAGACCAAGTATCCTAGGAAAGGAAGAGATTGACATTCAAAGAGACATTTCTCCATTTTGGCATAAAGTTGATTGTCCCGAAGTCTCTGAAGAACCATGCGGACATGCTGGCGGTGTTCTTCTAAGTTGGCAGAAAAAAATCAGAATATCGTCCAGATAAACCACAACACAGGAATATAAGAGATCACGAAAAATTTCATTAACAAAGTCTTGGAAGACGGCAGGGGCGTTGCACAGGCCAAAGGGCATGACCAGATACTCAAAGTGTCCATCTCTGGTGTTAAATGCAGTCTTCCATTCGTCCCCCTCCTTGATGCGGATGAGATTATAAGCCCCCCTTAAGTCCAGTTTGGTAAAGATGTTGGCGCCTTGTAGGCGATCAAAGAGTTCCGAGATAAGAGGTAAGGGGTAGCGTTTTTTTACCGTGATTTTATTAAGTCCGCGGTAGTCAATGCAAGGGCGTAGGGAGCCATCTTTTTTGGACACAAAAAAAAATCCAGCTCCGGCAGGAGAGGAGGATTTGCGGATAAACCCCTTTTTTAAATTTTCCTGGATGTACTCCGACATGGCAAGAGTCTCTGGGGCAGACAGAGGATAGATTCTGCCCAGTGGTGGAGTAGTACCCAGGAGGAGGTCAATAGGACAGTCATAAGGCCTGTGAGGGGGTAAAGTCTCCGCTTGCTTCTTGCAAAAGATGTCAGCATAGTCCATATAAGCCTTAGGAAGACCGGATACAGGGGGAACCACAGGGTCACGGCAGGGAGTACTGGGAACCGGTTTAAGACAGTCCATGAGACAAGAAGTACCCCAGTTCTTGATTTCTCCTGTGGACCAATCAAGGGTTGGGGAATGGCGTTGAAGCCACGGTAATCCAAGAAGAATTTCAGAAGTGCAGTTGGAGAGGACCAAAAATTCAATTTTTTCGTGATGAGGTCCGATGCACATTAGGAGAGGTTCCGTGCGGTAACGCACGGTACAGTCCAACCTTTCATTGTTAACAGAATTGATGTAGAGGGGTCTGGCGAGACTGGTCACCGGGATGTTGAACCTGTTGATGAGAGAGGCCAAAATAAAATTTCCTGTAGATCCGGAATCCAGGAAGGCCATAGCAGAGAAGGAGAGGGTAGAGGAAGATATCCGCACAGGCACAGTAAGGCGTGGAGAAGCAGAGTTGACATCAAAAACTGTTTCACCTTTGTGCGGAGTCAGCGTACGTCTTTCCAGGCGGGGAGGACGGATAGGACAATCCTTCAAGAAGTGTTCGGTACTGGCACAGTACAGGCACAGATTCTCCATGCGGCGTCGTGTCCTCTCTTGAGGTGTCAAGCGAGACCGGTCAACTTGCATAGCCTCCACGGCGGGAGGCACAGGAACGGATTGCAGAGGACCAGAGGAGAGAGGAGCCGGGGAGAGAAACCGCCTCGTGCGAACAAAGTCCATATCCTGGCGGAGCTCCTGACGCCTTTCGGAAAAACGCATGTCAATGCGGGTGGCCAGATGAATAAGTTCATGCAGGTTAGCAGGAATTTCTCGTGCGGCCAGCACATCTTTAATGTTGCTGGATAGGCCTTTTTTAAAGGTCGCGCAGAGGGCCTCATTATTCCAGGATAATTCGGAGGCAAGAGTACGGAATTGGATGGCGTACTCGCCAACAGAAGAATTACCCTGGACCAGGTTCAACAGGGCAGTCTCAGCAGAAGAGGCTCGGGCAGGTTCCTCAAAGACACTTTGAATCTCCATGAAGAAGGAGTGTACAGAGGCAGTGACAGGGTCATTGCGGTCCCAGAGCGGTGTGGCCCATGACAGAGCTTTCCCAGACAGAAGGCTGACTACGAAAGCCACCTTAGACCTTTCAGTAGGAAACTGGTCCGACATCATCTCCAAGTGCAGGGAACATTGCGAAAGAAAGCCACGGCAAAACTTAGAGTCCCCATCAAATTTATCCGGCAAGGATAATCGTAGGCCGGAAGCGGCCACTCGCTGCGGAGGAGGTGCAGGAGCTGGCGGAGGAGATTGTTGCTGGAGTTGTGGTAATAGCTGCTGTAGCATCACGGTCAGTTGAGACAGCTGGTTGCCTTGTTGCGCTCTCTGTTGTTGCGCTATCTGTTGCGACTGCTGGGCGACCACCGACAACTGGCAGTGGGACTTCAGCGGGATCCATGGCCGGATCTACTGTCACGATTCGGCTGGCTGGAGGTGGATCCTCTGTGCCAGAGAGGGATTGGCGTGGACCGTGTTGGTGGACCGGTTCTAAGTTGCTACTGGTATTCACCAGAGCCCGCCGCAAAGCGGGATGGTCTTGCAGCGGCGGTAGCAACCAGGTCGTATCCACCAGCAACGGCTCAACCTCTCTGACTGCTGAAGATAGGCGCGGTACAAGGGAGTAGACAAGAGCAAGGTCGGACGTAGCAGAAGGTCAGGGCAGGCAGCAAGGATCGTAGTCAGGGGCAACGGCAGGAGGTCTGGAACACAGGCTAGGAACACACAAGGGAACGCTTTCACTGGCACAATGGCAACAAGATCCGGCAAGGGAGTGCAGGGGAAGTGATGTATAAATAGGGAGTGCACAGGTGAACACACTAATCAAGCCTGCTGCGCCAATCAGTGGCGCAGTGGCCCTTTAAATTGCAGAGACCCGGCGCGCGCACGCCCTAAGGAGCGGGGCCGCGCGCGCCGGGCCAAGACCGACGTGGAGCGAGTCAGGTACGGGAGCCGGGATGCGCATCGCGAGCGGGCGCCTCCCGCATCGCGAATCGCATCCCGGCTGAGAGAGACATTGCAGCGCACCCGGTCAGCAGGTCTGACCGGGGCGCTGCAAATGCGAGGAAGTTGCGAGCGCTCCGGGGAGGAGCGGGGACCCGGAGCGCTCGGCGTAACAATAACTACTATAATACTGCTCCTATATACAAGAATATAACTACTATAATACTGTTCCCATGTACAAGAATATAACTACTATAATACTGGTCCTATATACAAGAATATAACTACTATAATACTGCTCCTATATACAAGAATATAACTACTATAATACTGCTCCTATATACAAGAATATAACTACTATAATACTGCTCCTATATACAAGAATATAACTACTATAATACTGCTCCTATATACAAGAATATAACTACTATAATACTGTCCCTAATACAAGAATATAACTACTATAATACTGCTCCTATATACAAGAATATAACTACTATAATACTGCTCCTATTTACAAGAATATAACTACTATAATACTGCTCCTATATACAAGAATATAACTACTATAATACTGTCCCTATATACAAGAATATAATTACTATAATACTGCTACTATATACAAGAATATATCTACTATAATACTGCTCCTATATACAAGAATATAACTACTATAATACTTCTCCTATATACCAGAATATAGCTACTATAATACTGCTCCTATATATATAAAAATATAACTACTATAATACTGCTCCTATATATAAGAATATAACTACTATAATACTGCCTCCTATATACAAGAATATAATTACTATAATACTACCCCTATATACAAGAATATAACTACTATAATACTGCTCCTTTATACAAGAATATAACTACTATAATACTGTCTCCTATATACAAGAATATAACTACTATAATACTGCTCCTATATACAAGAATATAACTACTATAATACTGTCTCCTATATACAAGAATATAACTACTATAATACTGCTCCTATATACAAGAATATAACTACTATAATACTGCTCCTATATACAAGAATATAACTACTATAATACTGCCCCTATATACAAGAATATAACTACTATAATACTGCTCCTATATACAAGAATATAACTACTATAATACTGCTCCTATATACAAGAATATAACTACTATTATACTGCTCCTATATACAAGAATATAACTACTATAATACTGCTCCTATATACAAGAATATAACTACTATAATACTGCTCCTATTTACAAGAATATAACTACTATAATACTGCTCCTATATACAAGAATATAACTACTATAATACTGTCCCTATATACAAGAATATAATTACTATAATACTGCCCCTATATACAAGAATATAACTTCTATAATACTGCTCCTATATACAAGAATATAACTACTATAATACTGCTCCTATATACAAGAATATAACTACTATAATACTGCCTCCTATATACAAGAATACAATTACTATAATACTGCTCCTATATACAAGAATATTATTACTATAATACTGCTACTATATACAAGAATATAACTACTATAATACTGCTACTATATACAAGAATATAACTACTATAATACTGCCCTATATACAAGAATATAACTACTATAATGCTGCTCCTATATACAAGAATATAACTACTATAATACTGCTCCTATATACAAGAATATAACTACTATAATACTGCTCCTATATACAAGAATATAACTACTATAATACTGCTCCTATATACAAGAATATAACTACTATAATACTGCTCCTATATATAAGAATATAACTACTATAATACTGCTCCTATATATAAGAATATAACTACTATAATACTGCTCCTATATACAAGAATATAACTGCTATAATACTGCCCCTATATACAAGAATATAACTACTATAATACTGCTCCCTATATACAAGAATATAACTACTATAATACTGCTCCTTTCTACAAGAATATAACTACTTTAATACTGTCTCCTATATACAAGAATATAACTACTATAATACTGCCTCCTAGCTGTGAGGTTGTGTGTCTGTGGTTCTCCTCATGTCTGGAGCAAGCCCAGGGCGGGGCCACCCTGGGCGGGGAAGCTCCCCAAGCAAGGCCCAGGCTTCTCGGCCTACACTGGATGAAAACTCCAATGCTCTTTCTGATATGGAGGTAAATCCTAAAGTGGATTTTCCACAAAGAAGTCCTCAGCATGGAAGCACTGCCAGTGCAAAGAAAGAAAGACATGGATGTGAGTAAAGTAAAGAAAGAAGCAGCAAGTGTATGTGAGTGTGATATTATACAGTCGGCCGGCCAAGGCTCTCAGCTTGGTGAACAACCAAGAGACTCCAAGAAAGAAGCCTCTGTAAGAGACCCAGAGTCTGCTATTCCAGGCCATGATGGTGCACAGGAGCTGGGGCGGAGGGGATCACATGATGGTGCACAGGAGCTGGGGCAGAGTGGATCACATGGAGGTGCACAGGAGCTGGGGCAGAGTGGATCACATGGAGGTGCACAGGAGCTGGGGCAGAGTGGATCACATGGAGGTGCACAGGAGCTGGGGCAGAGTGGATCACATGGAGGTGCACAGGAGATGGGGCAGAGTGGATCATATGCAGCAGGTGTGCAGCTCCACTCTCCAGCACAGAGACACAGGAGGACATCACTGGAGAGACAAACACTGCAAGAGAACCTTCAGAAACAAGATGTGGTCTCCAGCATGACCCGCTCAGGCCGCACCAGATCCCAGGCCAGAGACCTTGATACAGCTGCTCATGGGTCTGATACATTCAAGGAGCCTCAGAGACTGCCCAAACCCCAACAACAGGGCAAAGAGACCGCCCGGGCACCAGAGCTACAGCTGGCGGAGGAGATCCCTGCTCTGGTGAGGAGGATGGAGGAGCTCAAGCACCTGAAGGGTATGCTGCAGATGCAGATAGACTCTGTATACATGCTAAAGGCTGCAAATCCCCAGTATAAGACTCTACATGATAAGAGACTGTACACACTCAGCATTGAGCTCGCAGATATTGTAAAGGAGATGGACTGTATACTGGTAAAGATGGGGCCACTGGCAGAGACTTATAAGAACCAGGAAAGATTCTCCAACTACAGGCTGAACTTTGAAGCAGACTCCAAACCTGATATAGAACCGGACATCACCCCGGAGGAGCCCCAGCAAGGGACAAGACCCCTCATACAGCCGGCACGGTTCTCTTTCCAGGATGGGGACATATGCAAGTATGGCGAGGAACAACAGCCACAGGAACCTGCAGCTGGGCCTGAGCAGGAGCTGGGAACTCAGAGACCAACAGAGGCACCACAAGTCCCAGAAGTCCCAGTACATCAGCAGGACATTGGACTTTTACCAGTGTATGAAGGTGATGGGGTGATGGAGCAGAGCACTAATGTTGGGGCACGGACTGGGGGTGCGGACTGTGATAATGTTGGGGCATGGACTGGGGGTGCGGACTGTGATGTTCCTGAGGGGTCGGTGGCTGGAGGGGGTGCACAATCTGTGTGGGGTGTAATGTCTGATGATGATATAGAGGTGGATGGGACAGGTGTTATTGTACAAAATAATGTGCAGGATTTCCCCCCTTTACCCACAAGCACAGCAAATGTGGCAGGGCCCCCTAGAGTAGACCCCAACCTTGTAAGACAGGACACAGGTATCCGCCAGGTTCCTCCCAGAAATGCCTGGAGCCGTGGTGCTCCATCATTCACCTCCAGCGCCAATTACACTGGCCAGGCATTTAAAAGGAGGAATGTGGTGAGATTCCGGCACAGAGGTGCCAAGGAGGACCTTCCGGATAGGAGGTTTGTGGTGAGGGAGCTCCTGTGCCACCAGATGGGGTTTGTGCCAGCGGACATCTTGGCAGTAATAAATCTACCAGATAGACAGGGCTATGATGTCAGCTTTAAGCTCATGTCTAATCTGGATAGGTTCTGGTCCAACTTCCCTAGGTTCAGAGACCAGGATGGATGGAGTAAATTCAGTTTTATTCCCATATCCAAGCCAGATACCGTCATCATCAATATTATCTTCTGGAATGAAGCTGTTCCCCCCCCAGGACATTGTGGTGTGGCTCCGCAGACATTGTGACCTGGTGTCTGATCTCACCAAGAACAGAGATGATGACGGTATCTGGACTGGAGGGTGGAAGGTCTTGGTGAAGCTGCGCCAACATGGGAACATCACACAACATCTGCCCAACTCCTTCTTCATTGGGAGGGAAAAGGGCGTTTGTTTCTACCCCGGTCAGCCTAGAAAGTGCTTCAAATGTGGTAAACCTGGGCATCTGGCAAATACCTGCACAGTTGTAAAATGTAATCTATGTGGGGAAACTGGTCACCTAAGTGCTGGCTGCCAGAACATCAGGTGCAATCTCTGTGGTGAGATCGGTCACCCTCACCGGGACTGTCCCAATGCCTGGCACAACATCTGCCGGGAGCTTCCTGATGAGGACCTTGTGGCGGGGGCAGAGGCTGTAGAGGAGGAGACTTTGATATCTGGGTCTATATTAACAAGACAGGAGGTCCAGCCAGACTTGGGTAACACTGCACCAACACCTCAGCAGTTAGGAAACACACAAGGTGGCATGGAGGTTGTCCCACAGGACCAGCAGCAACCGGGGGTATCCTCTTCTGTATCCCCATCTGCATCTGAGGAAAGTAAGACCCAGAAAATTAAAAGAAGGAAAAAAGACAAGTCCTCCCGCAGGCCAGAGAGAGAGTATACCACCAGTCAGAAAAAGGTCAACAATGGGGCAGGAGTAATGGTCGTGTCCAACAGATACGAGGTTCTGTCAGAGTCTGACGGTGATTTAGACACAGAGTTAAAAAGAATAGAGGACGAATGTGATGATGACACAAGGGACCAACCCCCAATAAAAAGAAAACCCCAGACTGTAAAAGCTAATGCAGAGTCAGACATGGAGACAGGTGGTGGACAGCGGGACTCAGATTCTGACTTGTGATGATGGGCGTCAGGTCTCTGCTCTTCTTGTACTATCTTATCATGGCTGGGTTTACTTTAAAACTTGCTTCAAGTAATGTGAACAGTATTAAAGTGAAGAGGACGCGGCACATAGTTTATGACCATCTTAGATATCTGGACAGAGATGTCATCTTCTTACAGGAGACGCGCCTGACTACACTGGGGCACCTACGTGAGGCTGAGAGGGAATGGACGTCTGGTCCCTCTTTCTGGTCACTGGCTGTGGAGCCTTATGCCGGAGTGGCCATATTGTTTACCACCAGGGATGTGACAATACATAGGATGACAGAGGTCATCATGGGAAGGTGTCTGATCCTTGAGGTCACTATACATGGTAGAAGGCTCCGGCTCATAAATATCTATGGCCCACAGACAGTGACAGAAAGGGTCCAGTTGTTTAATGATGTCAAGCCATATCTGTTTACAGCTGTCCCTGTTATAATGGCCGGGGATTTCAATGTCACTAGGACTTCAGGTGACAGGTCCTCAGGTAGAGCGGTGGCCAGGGACTCAAAGGTCCTTAATAACATGATCTTGCAGTCCGGGTTAAGTGATGTCTTTACACGGGGCGGTAGAAAGCCAAAATTTACATACACATGTTCTGACAGGAGCAGTAGGATTGACATGGCGTTTGTGAGTCCTGCAGAAATGGTTAGTGAGATGTGTGAGAAAGTTGTCCCATATTCAGATCATATGGCCTTGGTTTTCTGTTTAGGAGCCACTAAGCACCCAGATATTGGTAGGGGGCTATGGAAGCTCAACTCTAGTATGTTGGAGGATGACTATGTTCAGACATGTGTTCATTCCTTCATGCAGAGTCAGCTAGAGCGGGTGGACTTCTATGATGATATGGCCGCCTGGTGGGAGGATGTCAAGGATGAGATCAGAACCCTCTTAAAGAGACTGTCCTTTAAAAAGGGGAGGAGTAAGTATGGCCAGTATCTGAAGCTGCGCAAAGAATTGGAGTCACTATATTCGGCGGGTGGGGACCAACAAAGGATAGACCAGCTGAAATCTGAGATAAGGCAGTATCAGTACAGCAGGTATACCTCCCTGGTTCTTGAAAGGGATTATGGGTCCTTAGGGTCTCCTGATCCCTTTGAGAATTGCCGGGAGCGGGTGGCAAATCTGTCATCGGTCTCACTGACTCCCAGGGTGTTTTGCAGGAATCTCGGGAGGGTATCCTGGGGGTGGTGAGATCGTACTATGCTGACTTGTTTCAGAGGAAGATTTTGGATAGAGACAAGATGACCCAATTCTTGGAGACAACTCCGCTCCCTGATACTAATGATTTGGACTTTTCTCCTTTGACAGCAGAATTGACGGTGGCGGAGGTCAAAGAGGCCATTGATAAGTTACATCTGAAGAAGGCACCAGGTCCAGATGGGATAACAGCAGAATTCTATAAGACATTCAGAGACCTCTTGGCCCCAATCCTCATGGATGTTTACACAAATTGTCTAGAAAGTCACCTGATGCCTCCATCCATGAGAGTGTCCTCGCTGATTCTGCTGTCTAAAGGTAAAGAGCCGAGTGACATCAAGAACTGGAGGCCGATTGCCCTCTTGAATGTCGACAGGAAGATTCTGGCAAAAATCCTGTTTTCTAGGTTAGTTTGTCTGTCCCCGGCACTGTTGGCAGGCTGTCAGTATGGCACAGTAAAAGGGCGGAACATCTCTGGGGCAGTGATCTCCATAAGGGAGATGTTTGAGAGATGTAAAGCCCTGAGGTGTGGGAGATATGTTGTGAGTCTTGACCAGGCTAAAGCCTTTGACAGAGTAGATCACGAGTATCTATGGGCCACTTTGTCAAAGTACGGTATTCCGGGACAATTCATCGATTGGCTGAAGACTTTGTATTGTGAGGCCGAGAGCTTTCCTCTGATCAATGGTTGGCAGGGTGACACCTTCAGGGTTGAAGCGGGGGTGAGACAAGGTTGCCCACTGAGTCCGCTGCTGTATGTATTTGCCTTAGACCCGTTTCTGAGGTCACTGCAGGAGTGTGGTTTTCAGGGGGTGCCGGTCCCCCACTGCTTGCCCCTGAGTGTTGTCGCCTATGCGGATGATGTGACTGTAGTGATATCTGAGCCTCGGGAGGTGGAGATGTTGTCTGCGGCCATCAGAAGTTACTCGGAGGCCTCAGGGTCTCTGGTCAACCTTGAGAAGAGTCAAGCTCTCTGGATATCAGATACTGATCCAGACTTTGATCTGCCCCAATTTGTGAGAGCCTCCTCCTATATTAAAATCCTAGGGGTCAAATTTGGGAGGGACGATAACGCCAAACTAAATTGGGAAGAGAAATTGGAAGCCGGAAATGCAAAGGTTCAGCGATGGAAGAACTGGAGGCTGACCTATAGAGAAAGGGTTACAATGTTGAAGACTTACCTGGTCCCCGTCTTCTTGTATGTCTCTGTCGTTTTTCCTTTGCCAGAATGTTTCTCCGCTCGGCTCTTTAGTCTGTTCTTCCAGATGTTTTGGGGGAACAGGTTGAACCCAATAAAAAGAGGGATTACCTACCTACAGAGGAGAGAGGGTGGGTTGGATATGCTGAATCCAAGGGTGTTCTTTGACTCCATGTTTCTAAAAGTTAATTTTGGTTGCCTGGACTCAAACAACAGCTCCCTGTGGGCGAATAGTATCAGGGACTGGATATTGCCTTTTGCAGAGTCTTGGGTGCGAGGCGGCAGTCTCAAGAGGGGGAGATGGACGCGTGACTACCTCCCCCCGTATCTGGAATACGGGCTCAGATGTCTGAAGAGATGGCGCATTGAGAAGTCCTATATAGAGAGTAAGACCCGTAAGGACCTGTATGTTAAGGTGTGTGTTACGCCGAGCGCTCCGGGTCCCCGCTCCTCCCCGGAGCGCTCGCTTCACTCCCTCCGCTGCAGCGCTCCGGTCACGTCCTCTGACCCGGGGCGCTGCGATCCTGCTGCCAGCCGGGATGCGATTCGCGATGCGGGTAGCGCCCGCTCGCGATGCGCACCCCGGCTCCCCTACCTGACTCGCTCCCCGTCTGTTCTGTCCCGGCGCGCGCGGCCCCGCTCCCTAGGGCGCGCGCGCGCCGGGTCTCTGCGATTTAAAGGGCCACTGCGCCGCTGATTGGCGCAGTGGTTCCAATTAGGGTTTTCACCTGTGCACTTCCCTATATTACCTCACTTCCCTTGCACTCCCTTGCCGGATCTTGTTGCCTTAGTGCCAGTGAAAGCGTTCCTTGTGTGTTCCTTGCCTGTGTTTCCAGACCTTCTGCCGTTGCCCCTGACTACGATCCTTGCTGCCTGCCCCGACCTTCTGCTACGTCCGACCTTGCTTCTGCCTACTCCCTTGTACCGCGCCTATCTTCAGCAGCCAGAGAGGTGAGCCGTTGCTAGTGGATACGACCTGGTCACTACCGCCGCAGCAAGACCATCCCGCTTTGCGGCGGGCTCTGGTGAAAACCAGTAGTGGCTTAGAACCGGTCCACTAGCACGGTCCACGCCAATCCCTCTCTGGCACAGAGGGTCCACTACCTGCCAGCCGGCATCGTGACAGTAGATCCGGCCATGGATCCCGCTGAAGTTCCTCTGCCAGTTGTCGCTGACCTCACCACGGTGGTCGCCCAGCAGTCACAACAGATAGCGCAACAAGGCCAACAGCTGTCTCAACTGACCGTTATGCTACAACAGTTGCTACCACAGCTTCAGCAGTCATCTCCTCCGCCAGCTCCTGCACCTCCTCCGCAGCGAGTGGCCGCTCCTGGGATACGCTTATCCTTGCCGGATAAATTTGATGGGGACTCTAAGTTTTGCCGTGGCTTTCTTTCCCAATGTTCCCTGCATCTGGAGATGATGTCGGACCTGTTTCCCACTGAAAGGTCTAAGGTGGCTTTCGTAGTCAGTCTTCTGTCCGGAAAAGCCCTGTCATGGGCCACACCGCTCTGGGACCGCAATGACCCCGTCACTGCCTCTGTACACTCCTTCTTCTCGGAAATCCGAAGTGTCTTTGAGGAACCTGCCCGAGCCTCTTCTGCTGAGACTGCCCTGTTGAACCTGGTCCAGGGTAATTCTTCCGTTGGCGAGTATGCCGTACAATTCCGTACACTTGCTTCAGAATTGTCCTGGAATAATGAGGCCCTCTGCGCGACCTTCAAAAAAGGCCTATCCAGCAACATTAAAGATGTTCTGGCCGCACGAGAAATTCCTGCTAATCTACATGAACTTATTCACCTAGCCACTCGCATTGACATGCGTTTTTCTGAAAGGCGTCAGGAACTCCGCCAAGATATGGACTCTGTTCGCACGAGGCGTTTCGTCTCCTCGGCTCCTCTCTCCTCTGGTCCCCTGCAATCTGTTCCTGTGCCTCCCGCCGTGGAGGCTATGCAGGTCGACCGGTCTCGCCTGACACCTCAAGAGAGGACACGACGCCGTATGGAGAACCTCTGCCTGTACTGTGCTAGTACCGAACACTTCCTGAGGGATTGTCCTATCCGTCCTCCCCGCCTGGAAAGACGTACGCTGACTCCGCACAAAGGTGAGACAGTCCTTGATGTCTACTCTGCTTCTCCACGTCTTACTGTGCCTGTGCGGATGTCTGCCTCTGCCTTCTCCTTCTCTACAGTGGCCTTCTTGGACTCTGGATCTGCAGGAAATTTTATTTTGGCCTCTCTCGTCAACAGGTTCAACATCCCAGTGACCAGTCTCGCCAGACCCCTCTACATCAATTGTGTAAATAATGAAAGATTGGACTGTACCATACGTTTCCGCACGGAGCCCCTTCTTATGAGCATCGGATCTCATCATGAGAGGATTGAACTTTTGGTCCTCCCCAATTGCACCTCGGAGATTCTCCTTGGACTTCCCTGGCTTCAACTTCATTCCCCAACCCTGGATTGGTCCACTGGGGAGATCAAGAGTTGGGGGTCCTCTTGTTCCAAGAACTGTCTAAAACCGGTTCCCAGTAACCCTTGCCGTAACTCTGTGGTTCCTCCAGTAACCGGTCTCCCTAAGGCCTATATGGACTTCGCGGATGTTTTCTGCAAAAAACAAGCTGAGACTCTACCTCCTCACAGGCCTTATGATTGCCCTATCGACCTCCTCCCGGGTACTACTCCACCCCGGGGCAGAATTTATCCTCTCTCTGCCCCAGAGACTCTTGCCATGTCCGAATACGTCCAGGAGAATCTAAAAAAGGGCTTTATCCGTAAATCCTCCTCTCCTGCCGGAGCCGGATTTTTCTTTGTGTCCAAAAAAGATGGCTCCCTACGTCCTTGCATTGACTACCGCGGTCTTAATAAAATCACGGTTAAGAACCGCTACCCCTTACCCCTCATCTCTGAACTCTTTGATCGCCTCCAAGGTGCCCACATCTTCACTAAATTGGACTTAAGAGGCGCCTATAACCTCATCCGCATCAGAGAGGGGGACGAGTGGAAAACGGCATTTAACACCAGAGATGGACACTTTGAGTATCTGGTCATGCCCTTTGGACTGTGCAATGCCCCTGCCGTCTTCCAAGACTTTGTCAATGAAATTTTTCGTGATCTGTTATACTCCTGTGTTGTGGTATATCTGGACGATATCCTAATTTTTTCTGCCAATCTAGAAGAACACCGCCAGCATGTCCGTATGGTTCTTCAGAGACTTCGTGACAACCAACTCTATGCCAAAATTGAGAAATGTCTGTTTGAATGCCAATCTCTTCCTTTTCTAGGATATTTGGTCTCTGGCCAGGGACTACAGATGGATCCAGACAAACTCTCTGCCGTCTTAAATTGGCCACGCCCCTCCGGACTCCGTGCTATCCAACGCTTTTTGGGGTTCGCCAATTATTACAGGCAATTTATTCCACATTTTTCTACCATTGTGGCTCCTATCGTGGCTTTAACCAAGAAAAATGCTGATCCCAAGTCCTGGCCTCCTCAAGCAGAAGACTCCTTTAAACGACTCAAGTCTGCCTTTTCTTCGGCTCCCGTGCTCTCCAGACCTGACCCTTCCAAACCCTTCCTATTGGAGGTTGATGCCTCCTCAGTAGGAGCTGGAGCTGTTCTTCTACAAAAAAATCCTTCCGGGCATGCTGTCACTTGTGGTTTTTTCTCTAGGACCTTCTCTCCAGCGGAGAGGAACTACTCCATCGGGGATCGAGAGCTTCTAGCCATTAAATTAGCACTTGAGGAATGGAGGCATCTGCTGGAGGGATCAAGATTTCCTGTTATTATCTACACCGACCACAAGAACCTCTCCTACCTCCAGTCGGCCCAACGGCTGAATCCTCGCCAGGCCCGGTGGTCTCTGTTCTTTGCCCGATTTAATTTTGAGATTCACTTTCGTCCTGCCGATAAGAACATTAGGGCCGATGCTCTCTCTCGTTCCTCGGATGCCTCAGAAGTTGATCTCCCTCCGCAACACATCATTCCACCTGACTGCCTGATCTCCACTTCTCCTGCCTCCATCAGGCAGACTCCTCCAGGAAAGACCTTTGTTTCTCCACGCCAACGCCTCGGAATCCTCAAATGGGGTCACTCCTCCCATCTCGCAGGTCATGCGGGCATCAAGAAATCTGTGCAACTCATCTCCCGCTTCTATTGGTGGCCGACTCTGGAGACGGATGTTGGGGACTTTGTGCGAGCCTGCACTATCTGTGCCCGGGATAAGACTCCTCGCCAGAAGCCCGCTGGTTTTCTTCATCCTCTGCCTGTCCCCGAACAGCCTTGGTCTCTGATTGGTATGGATTTTATTACTGATTTACCCCCTTCCCGTGGCAACACCGTTATTTGGGTGGTCGTTGATCGATTCTCCAAAATGGCACATTTCATCCCTCTTCCTGGTCTTCCTTCTGCGCCTCAGTTGGCTAAACAATTTTTTGTACACATTTTTCGTCTTCACGGGTTGCCTACGCAGATTGTCTCGGATAGAGGGGTCCAATTCGTGTCTAAATTCTGGAGGGCTCTCTGTAAACAACTCAAGATTAAATTAAATTTTTCCTCTGCATATCATCCCCAGTCCAATGGACAAGTAGAAAGAATTAACCAGATCCTGGGTGATTATTTGCGACATTTTGTTTCCTCCCGCCAGGATGACTGGGCAGATCTCCTTCCATGGGCCGAATTTTCGTATAACTTCAGGGTCTCTGAATCTTCCTCCAAATCCCCATTTTTCGTGGTGTACGGCCGTCACCCTCTTCCCCCCCTCCCTACCCCCTTGCCCTCTGGTCTGCCCGCTGTGGATGAAATTTCTCGTGACCTTTCCATTATATGGAGAGAGACCCAAAATTCTCTCTTACAGGCTTCTTCACGCATGAAGAGGTTCGCGGATAAGAAAAGAAGAGCTCCCCCCGTTTTTTCCCCTGGAGACAAGGTATGGCTCTCCGCTAAATATGTCCGCTTCCGTGTCCCTAGCTACAAGTTGGGACCACGCTATCTTGGTCCTTTCAAAATTTTGTGTCAAATTAATCCTGTCTCTTATAGGCTTCTTCTTCCTCCTTCTCTTCGTATCCCTAATGCCTTTCACGTCTCTCTTCTCAAACCACTCATCCTCAACCGTTTTTCTCCCAAATCTGTTCCTCCCACTCCTGTTTCCGGCTCCTCGGACGTCTTCTCGGTCAAGGAAATTTTGGCTGCCAAAAAGGTCAGAGGGAAAAATTTTTTTTTAGTAGACTGGGAGGGTTGTGGTCCTGAAGAGAGATCCTGGGAACCTGAGGACAACATCCTTGACAAAAGTCTGCTCCTCAGGTTCTCAGGCTCCAAGAAGAGGGGGAGACCCAAGGGGGGGGGTACTGTTACGCCGAGCGCTCCGGGTCCCCGCTCCTCCCCGGAGCGCTCGCTTCACTCCCTCCGCTGCAGCGCTCCGGTCACGTCCTCTGACCCGGGGCGCTGCGATCCTGCTGCCAGCCGGGATGCGATTCGCGATGCGGGTAGCGCCCGCTCGCGATGCGCACCCCGGCTCCCCTACCTGACTCGCTCCCCGTCTGTTCTGTCCCGGCGCGCGCGGCCCCGCTCCCTAGGGCGCGCGCGCGCCGGGTCTCTGCGATTTAAAGGGCCACTGCGCCGCTGATTGGCGCAGTGGTTCCAATTAGGGTTTTCACCTGTGCACTTCCCTATATTACCTCACTTCCCTTGCACTCCCTTGCCGGATCTTGTTGCCTTAGTGCCAGTGAAAGCGTTCCTTGTGTGTTCCTTGCCTGTGTTTCCAGACCTTCTGCCGTTGCCCCTGACTACGATCCTTGCTGCCTGCCCCGACCTTCTGCTACGTCCGACCTTGCTTCTGCCTACTCCCTTGTACCGCGCCTATCTTCAGCAGCCAGAGAGGTGAGCCGTTGCTAGTGGATACGACCTGGTCACTACCGCCGCAGCAAGACCATCCCGCTTTGCGGCGGGCTCTGGTGAAAACCAGTAGTGGCTTAGAACCGGTCCACTAGCACGGTCCACGCCAATCCCTCTCTGGCACAGAGGGTCCACTACCTGCCAGCCGGCATCGTGACAGTGTGTAGGACGTTCTTCTATTTACAGCCAGCTCTGAAGGACTGTACATCCGCCATCTTACAGGACAGTCTGAGACTCCTGAATAGTGTTAGGCTCCCGAAAAAATTTCATGACATCGCCTGGCTGTCCTTACACGGCTAACTATTTGTAATGGGGAATTTAAGATATCTGAGTCTGTCAGATCGCAAGTGTCCCTTGGGGTGTCAGGAGGAGGAGACCATGACACATTTTATATCGGAGTGTTGGGGAGGGCGACACATATGGCAGGCGATATCCAGGAAGCTTAAGATCCTGAGACTACAGACCCTAAAATACCCTGAAATTATATATGGTGTAACATCTAGTGTGAGGGACATTGACCGGGAGACGTTATATCTGATCATCACCGTCATAAAATACTATCACTGGCACACCAGAACCCGCGTGTCCATGTACAGTGAACCCTTCCATGATAGGAGAGCAGTGGACCTGATCATGTCAGAACTGAAAAAATCGTTCATTATGGAGGAATGTACATATAGAATAATATTCACCTTCATGATGTTTTTGTGTTGTTATTTATTTATTTATTTTCTCTTTAATGCAAGTGTATGATATATAATACGTGATTATTGTTTTCGTTTAGTTTTTGTGGTCGAATGTACTGTAATTTTTCTGTTTGTTTTTTACTAATAAAAATTGCCTCCTATATACAAGAATATAATTACTATATGAAGAAGCGTGATACGCACGCGCAACAGCTGTCACCCAGCTTCTCACTGATGATTTAGTCCTACCTTCTGGCGTCCGTGCTCCATGTTTCTGCACCGTTGAAATAAAGAAAATTGCACCGTATCCTGGTGAGTGACGTCCCTCTCTTTCTCTTTTGTGCATAACTACTATAATACTGCTCCTATATACAAGAATATAACTACTATTATACTGCTCCTATATACAAGAATATAACTACTATAATACTGCTCCTATATACAAGAATATAACTACTATAATACTGCCCCTATATACAAGAATATAACAACTATAATACTACTCCTATATACAAGAATATAACTACTATAATACTGCCCCTATATACAAGAATATAACTACTATAATGCTGCTCCTATATACAAGAATATAACTACTATAATACTGCTCCTATATACAAGAATATAACTACTATAATACCGCTCCTATATACAAGAATATAACTACTATAATACTGCCTCCTATATACAAGAATATAACAACTATAATACTACTCCTATATACAAGAATATAACTACTATAATACTGCCCCTATATACAAGAATATAACTACTATAATGCTGCTCCTATATACAAGAATATAACTACTATAATACTGCTCCTATATACAAGAATACAATTACTATAATACTGTTCCTATATACAAGAATATAACTACTATAATACTGCCTCCTATATACAAGAATATAATTACTATAATACTGCCTCCTATACACAAGAATATAATTACTATAATACTGCTCCTATACACAAGAATATAATTACTATACTTCTGATATGTTGTTGCAGTGAAGTAGCAGGAGGATCATCTAATGTTCTCTCACCAGAGGTTCTTAAAACATCGGAATGTGGTCAATATGGAATTTGGTCGTTTTTCAGATCTCAGCACGACTTCAGGAAATAAGTACAAGGCAGACTTCACAGAACAGTAGGGCCGGGAATCATGGCGATGAAAGTCTACGGCTCGACGGGATTATCGGCTTTAGTGAGATGCCAAGAAATACTGAATAATTATCCCAGCTGTTATTACGTATGGGGCTCCGAGTGTGTCCCCCACTGCTATGACTGTCAGGCAGCGCTGGGCCCTATTATATAGGAATGGTCGTATAGAGGATGATTGATCTGTGCGCCTATGCGACTACGTGATATTTGGATGCTTTAGTTCTCGTCTTGGGTGGCAGGGGGGTAGAGTCACAGAATAACAGCATTACCACCGGTTTTGGAAGTATTTATTGTACAGTATGGTCTCCTAGTGAGAGAACTTTTTGAACAACTGTAACTAAGCGTTCAAAGTTTTCCAAAACTATAACAGTTGAAGGACTACTACTTCCAGCATCACCCTCATCATCCCCATTAATAACGCAATTGCATAAAAGTGTGTGGTTGGGGTATTCCTTTAAATCACGTTTTTATTGTAAACACTTGTTAAGATGAGGTGGTGTGGGGCTTTTTTTTAAGCTGTTTTCTGCAGCTCATTTCTCAGCTTTGAAGCATATACTGGAACAGAGTGAGCAGAGTCATCTCATTATCATTTGAGGATAATTTGAGGGGAGGCTTTATTGTATACTTCTTGAATACTAGATTCACTAGCTAATATTTTATGTAGCTAACTTGTTCTTGTTGCTGTATAGACTAGGACAGCATGAGCAGAGCCATTTCATTATCAGGGGAGCTTTATTGCACTGGTGCCAGAAAGTTAATCAGATTTGTAAATTACTTCTTTAAAAAAAATCTTTATCCTTCCAGTACTTCTTAGCAGCTGTATGCTACAGAGGAATTCTTTTCTTTTTGAATTTCTTTTTTGTCTTGTCCACAGTGCTCTCTGCTGACACCTCTGTCCATGTAAGGAACTGTCTAGAGCAGGATAGGTTTGCCATGGGGATTTTCTCCTGCTCTTCACAGTTCCTGACAGGGACAGAGGACTCAGCAGAGAGCACTGTGGACAAGACAAAAAAGAAATTCAAAAAGAAAATGATTTCCTCTGTAGCATACAGCTGCTAATAAGTACTGTAAGGGTAAAGATTTTTTAATAGAAGTCATTAACAAATCTGTTTAACTTTCCTGCACCAGTTGATTTAAAAAAACAATGTTTTCCACCGGAGTACCTCTTTAAGGATAATTTGAGGGGAGGCTTTATTGTACTTCTTGAATACTAGATTACCTAGAAAACAACACATAAGTTAATATTTCATGTTGCTCACTTCTTCTTTTTGCTGTATAGTCTAGGAAAGCATGAGTAATTTCATTATCAGGGGAGCTTTATTTCCCTTCCTGGATTCTAGATTAACTAGATGACAACAGATAAGCTGATGTTTCCAGTTTTCTGCAGCTCAATTGTCAGCTTTGCTGTACTGACTTGGAAAGAATGAGCAGAGTCATCTCATTATCATTTGATGATAAATTGATGGAGGAGCTTTATTGTACTTCTTGAATTCTAGATTAACTAGATGACAACACATAAGCTGATGTTTCCAGTTTTCTGCTGCTCACCTGTTCTTATTTCTGTATAGACTGGGACAGAATGAGCAGAGTCATCACATCAGCTTCAGTTTCCAATTGAAAGTGGTTGTGATGAGATGATCCCTTTAAATGCATGAAACATTTCCTTGCTCTTTTGCAGAATTAACAACAGTAAAACCTCTCAAAAAGACCACCACTTTGAAAAGATCATCCCTTTATCCTGAAGAGGTTTCTCTTGACAGATTTTCTGTTCCATCATATGTTATTTCATCTGAAAGGGGTACTCCGTCCCTAGACATCTTATCCCTATCCAAAAGATAGGGGATAAGATGTCTGATCGTGGGGGTCCCGCCGCTGGGGACCCCCGCGATCTTGGCTGCGGCACCCCAGACATCTGGTGCATGGAGTGAACTTTGCTCCGTGTCGGATGACTGGCGATGTGGGGTGGAGGCTCGTGATGTCACGGTCCGCTTGTGATGTCATGGCCACACACCCTCAATGCAAGTCCATAGACTTGCATTGAGGGGGCGTGGCCATGACATCACGTGCGGGCGTGGCCGTGATGTCACGAGCCTCTGGTGCTGCACACGACGTTCAAAACAAACACCGGGTGCAGCAGGGAGATTGCGGGGGTCCTCAGTGGTGGGACCCCCGTGATCAGACCTCTTATCCCCTATCCTTTGGATAGGGAATAAGATGTCTAGGGGCGGGGTACCCCTTTAACCATGTTCTTTAAGAAGACCACTTTTTACTGAAAAAATTAGATGGTCTTTTCAAAAATGTTTCCCTGTATAAGAACCTGTCTTGTAATAGTTTTCAATCCTTCAGATCAGAGTGATGAGAGTAACCTCAGTGTTCACAATCCATCTCCATGATGTCTCTCTTCAGGGGTCTACAGCATATGGGTGATGGGGTGTTATTGCGGGGTTTTCCCTCTTTGTAGTAACATCAGGAGACCTGATGAGGTTGTCGATGTGGAGGTGAGAGGTCTGCGTCCAGTAATGGTGACTCTCGTTGTATTGTCTCTTGTAGACCAATATTCCCATTATCCGGTGGCTCGAGATGACTTGTGATTATGTAAGCCTTCCGTTTCTGGCTTGTGATGTCTCCCTTCTCCTTATTAGTCAGATTCGCTGTGTTCTGTAGATCTGGATAATATCAGAAAGACCACCAACAGGAATCAACATTAAAAAACATGTAGCAGAGCTGATGGTGCGGCCTCATCATATAGCTTTGTAGTGTTCCCCCACTTTAGCAGATGGTCTAGATCAGGGTGACTGGTCAAAGATAAACACGAGGAACATTTCACAGGCTTCTATACTCAGGCCAAGTGTTCAGCAGCCGGCTGTGCCAGCAGAATCCAACGTGATGCCTTTCTAGGATCTGCAAGTACAAAGATCTTCTGAATGGCACCACCCTGGACTGTGCTATGCCGTTGTGACGATAGAGTACATGCTTCAACTGTGAACAGAAAGTAGCTCTTTTCTGTGGACAGTTGTCCCAATCAGGTGTGGGCACAGACATTTTGATGGGCAGGGACTGAACTAAAAAGGGCACTTATTTATATTAATGCCCACATAATTATGCCAGACTGCCCAGGACACTTATAGAAGGAATGTGAAAAGAGTAGGGGCTCAAACCCCCTTTCTAGTCAACCCGTGCACGTTGCTGGTCCCAATGTCCACCATTTGTGATTAATGGCCCTCTCTAGCCTCTCCACAGCACCAGAATGTCCTAAAGACACATTCAAGTGACCTAATAGCCTTCTCCGTCCACTCAACCTGCCCAGGTTTGCTTTATCTATCTCTAATATGCACTTCTTACCTCTGACACCTATGACCTATGACATTTTTGGGATTACTCCTAATGGACATATGACTTGGTGCACAGTTTATGGTTGATCTCCTTTGATTGTGTAAACTAAGAAAGTCCACAACTTGGGGCAAGGTTCCTTGGATCCTGTCCATGTGTGAAGGTGTTCATTGTTGGCTTATCTGGACTATTTCCGGAATCTGCACCTGGGTGGTTGCCAACCCTGATCTGGGAATTGCACGATTATGCTACTGTTTACCACGTCTGATAGCTTGAAGAAAGCCGGTGTAGTGAAGAAAATGGTTCCCTGCGGCCGAATTCGGCCGCAGGGAACCATTTTCTTCACTACATCGGCAGTGGTTGATATTAGAGACTAGAGATTAGTCTGAGCATACAGCTATAGGTTTACTTGTACAAAGTCCATATATACAAACATTTTTTAGATGAATATTTCAAAATCCTATAGATCCGAGCTCAGGCCAGGCTAAGTCCTAGAAAGGACAGATGCCAGTTTTGAAGCAATGCGACTTCTGCTCAGCAGTCCCGATTTCACGGATATCCTGCAGCACCAATGTATGTATAAGAGACCAGGGGAAGCTCTACGGCAAGGCCTGACCATGGCAAAATGGCAACTATGGACGGATGGCCCAAAAAGGTTGAGTTTTACAGCTAAAAACTTCTTACCTAGAGTACCAGCCAATGTATAACCATCACACCAGGCTAAGTCCTAGAAAGATCGGATGCCTGGGAAGGCGGGAACAAGGGTCGGCGAGATGACCCTGAATCACATGCAGCCTATAAGCAGCCAGTCACCCCTGTAATGTCAGCCTATATAATTGGCAGCCAACTTGCGGCCAGTCATATCAGCGTTCTACTAGAGAGAGAGGGACAGACAACAGTGTGTGTTGCACAGAAAAGCATTTTTACAGCAGCAATTCACCTCCCAGTCACATTAGCGTTCTATTACAGAGAAAGAGGGACAGACAGCAGTGTGTGTTGCACAGAAAAGTTTTTTTTACAGCAGCAATTCACCTCCCAGTCACATTAGCGTTCTATTACAGAGAAAGAGGGACAGACAGCAGTGTGTGTTGCACAGAAAAGTTTTTTTTACAGCAGCGATTCACCTCATGCCCAAATCCAGCCTAGAAGCACTGATAGGGAAGAGAGATTGATTGAGAGAGAGAGAGAGCGAGAGAGAGAGAGAGTACCTCTGTAGACACTTTGTGCTGCAGCACTGGTGTGTACAACAACTGAAAAGCTAATAGTAGCCAGCCAGTTAGGATGAGGAGAGCACTAAAATCATATTGTCCTTTATTAAGTGTAACCTGTGCGTACATTTAAGTGGTATACCATTTTGTTCCTGTTAAAGTCTTAAGGGCCTAGATACTGTGAAAGGACATCCAAAAGTACAGACCTGCTGGTGTTGTAGATAAATACTGTATGTCAGGCAGAGAAGTGCCAGGACGTGCACAGAGGAGTGGCAGAGGCCTAAATACTTCAGGCAGAGTTGGCAGCAGACTAGGGGCGAGTGGCAGCAGAAGTCGCAGCGAGAGGCCTGAGCTCCCGTTATCAGCCAGCGGTCATTTCTCGACTAGCAACCCATCTGCCGTCGTCGATTGGTTAACACGCTCATCCACATCCTCACAAGTGACATCTGACACCCCCAGTCAACAGTCGGTGGGTTCCTCAGACACAACCCTCAGTTGGCATGGCCCGGGAGCAGTCCCTGTCCTCCCATGATCTCTGTCCTATGCTGTTCCCTCTCCTAAAGAAGTATCTTATGCTGTGGGTTCAGCTCCACTATTTACTGAGGACGATCTAATAGAGGACAGTCAGCAGCTACTGCCCAGCCAAGAAGTGGAGCAGACATCCGCCGCTTCCTCCGCCAGGTAGCCAAGTAGTGATGAGGAGAGTGACGTGGGAGGTGGTGTTGCAAGCGTTCAGGCTCCTGAAGCAGACACTGTTGAGGAACCTGAGGAGGACATCAGTGACGTGCAGACACAACTCGATGATTGTGAAGCCTAGCGCACTAGGGAGCAGGGTGCAGAAGGGGCTTCTTCATCATCAGGAGAAGAGAGTTGCAGGTTGCCCGTGAGGCAGCAGCTGAGCCAGCAAGGTGGTAGCATGGTTGTAAGTCAGCATGGTGGGAGAAGTGGGAAGTCAGGAGCCAAACGTGCCCAGGGTAGACCACCTTCTTCGCGTCAGCCTACCTTCACAGGAGGTAGTGGAACATGGGTACCTGGAGTCGGCGGCAGTAGCAGTCAATTAGTGCGGACTGTTAGTGGTAAAATCAGCTACTCAGGGGTGTGGCAGTTTTTTATCAAGCATCCGGAAGAGGTTAACCTGGCCACATGCAAGATGTGTCGGCAGAAGGTGAAGCTTGGCCAGGGTCCCAATGGAGCAGTACCAGCTCCATCAGCAGCAGCCTGAGTCTACAGTCGCTGATAAGTACCTTTCTTCACCTGCATAGTGAAGCAACTCATCAGCAGCAGGTAGACCTGGAGCAGGACCTGAACCAGCAGGTGGTGGCTTACCTCGACATGACAATGCCAACACACCTTGAAGATCCTCTGGACTTCTGGGCAGCAAAACTTGATTTGTGGCCGCAACTAGCAGAGTTTGCCCTGGAAAAGCTGTCCTGCCTGGCCAGTAGTGTGCCATCAGAGCGGGTGTTTAGTGCGGCGGGGCTATAGTCTGTCCATGAAAATGTGGAGAGACTGACGTTTGTGAAGATGAATCAGGCATGGATCAGCGAGGATTTCCAACCACCAATGCCAGATGCCTCAGAGCAGAGTGACCATGGTGCCACACCAACACTTCACAAATATGGATAGTGCCAAACAGATTTAAGGTCCTGCTCCCCAGTTACAGACATCCCTCCATATCAGAACACAAGTAAGTATTGAGGATATGCATTACGTAAAACTTAACTTTTAGTAATATTCTTAGGATAAAATATATGGACCCAAAATTTTTTTGAAATCAAACAAAAGGCAAGGTGTGCAAAAACCACCATGTGCCACCTACACCACCAAGTATTGATGTGATGCAAAGACCTCTAAAAGGTGGAAGGGAACAGCGTATGGTCCATTGTAACTGGTGGGGTAAAAACTTCCCCTGTAAGGTCCTACTCTTGCATTATTAATTCCCTTCTTGGCAAGTGTTACTCGCCCTAAAAAGGGCAGCCCCACAGAGGAACCTCTCCCTATTTCCACCTACAAACACTGCCATTTCCCAGGGTTTTTAGGTGGAAATAAAGAGTTTCCTGTATGGGGCCACCCTTTTTAGGGTGAGTAACACTTGCCAAGAAGGGAATTAATAATGCGAGAGTAGGGCCTTACAAGGGAAGTTTTTACCCCCACCGGTTACAATGGACAATACATTGTTGCCTTCCACCTTTTAGAGGTCCATGCATCACATCAATACTTGGTGGTATAGGTGGCACATGGTGTTTTTGCACACTTTTCCTTTTGTTTGATTGAAAAAAAAAATTGGGGTTAATATATATTTTCCTGAGTATATTATTAAAAGTTAAGTTTTATGTAATGCATATCCGATTCCTCAATACTTACTTGTGCACACTAACACTTTTACAAAAGAGACCATTTTCTTCTGCCTACCTGCCTCAGCTACTATTCGGATCCTGCCACCCGCCTGATGCCACACATCTGATGCCAAGTATTTCTTTTTTTCCCCCCCTTCATCACCGGGTACTGGTATTGCCACCCACCGCACCACTTTGTCACTGGGTCACTTTCAGGAGTCCTGATGCTGCTGCTGCCACCTCCAGGCTGTCTCATTCTGCCACCATATATTCTCCTCATGCTGATGCCAGCTCCCTGCTGTCTCATTCTGCTACCATATGTTCTCCTCATGGTGCCGCCACCTCCACGCTGTTTCATTCAGCCACTATATGGTCTCCTCATGTTGCCGAAACCTCCACGCTGTGTCGTTCAGCCACTATATGGTCTCCTCATGCTGCTGCCACCTCCACGCTGTGTTATTCAGCCACTAGATGGTCTCCTCATGCTGCTGCCACCTCCACGCTGTGTCATTCAGTCACTATATGGTCTCCTCATGCTGCCGCCACCTCCATGCTGTGTCATTCAGGCACTATATGGTCTCCTCATGCTGCCGCCAACTTCAGGCTGTGTCATTCAGCCACTATATGGTCTCCTCATGCTGCCGCCAACTCCAGACTGTGTCATTCAGCCACTATATGGTCTGCCGCCAGCATGAGGAGACCATATAGTGCCTGAATGACACAGCGTGGAGGTGGCATCAGCATGAGGAGACCATATAGTGGCTGAATGACACAGCCTGGAGTTGGCTGAATGACACAGCGTGGAGGTGGCAGCATGAGGAGAACATATGATAGCAGAATGAGACAGCCGCGAGCTGGCATCAGCATGAGGAGAACATATGGTGGCAGAATGAGACAGCCTGGAGGTGGAAGCAGCAGCATCAGGACTCCTGAAAGTGACCCGGTGACAAAGTGGTGCGGTGGGTGGCAATACCAGTACCCGGTGATGAAGGTGGGTGAAAAAAGAAGTACTTGTCATCAGATGTGTAGCATCAGACAGGTGGCAGGATCCGAATAGTAGCTGAGGCAGGTAGGCAGAAGAAAACGGTCTCTTTTGTAAGTGTTAGTGTGCACAAGTAAGTATTGAGGATATGCATGACATAAAACTTAACTTTTAATAATATACTTAGGATAAAATATATGGAGCCAAATTTATTTTTTCAATCAAACAAAAGAAAAGGTGTGCAAAAAACACCATGTGCCCCCTACACCACGAAGTAAGTGATGCATAGACCTCTAAAAGGTGGAAGGGAACAACGTATGGTCCATTGTAATCAGTGGGGGTAAAAACTTCCCTTGTAAGGCTGGGTTCACACTACAATTTGAGCTACGGTTCCCGTATAAGGCTGGGAGGAGGGGTGGACGGGGCTTAATCGCGGCCGTATGCGGTTTCCCGACCGCAGGCAAAAACGTGGTCGACCACGTTTTTGCCTGCGGTCAGGAAACCGCATACGGCCGAAAAAGCAGCCGACCGGAGGCTGCGGTTTACTCTGGTTGGCTCATAGACATACATTAACTACAGTTCCCGAATACGGCTGAGTGCGGGCGCCTCGATTAAGCCCCGCCCACCCCTCCTCCCAGCCGTATACGGGAACCGTAGTTCAAATCGTAGTGTGAACCCAGCCTAAGGCCCTACTCTCGCATTATTAATTCCCTTTTTAGGGCGAGTAACACTTGGGGTACAGGATGATGACACTTGGGGTACAGGATAATAACACTTGGGGTACAGAATGATAACACTTGGAGTACAGGATAATAACACTCGGGGTACAGGATAATGACACTTGGGGTACAGGATGATGACACTTGGGGTACAGGATAATAACACTTGTGGTACAGGATGATAACACTTGGGGTACAGGATAATGACACTTGGGGTACAGGATGATAACACTTAGGGTACAGGATAATAACACTTGGGGTACAGGATAATAACACTTGGGGTACAGGATGATAACACTTGGGGTACAGGATAATAACACTAGGGGTACAGGATGATAACACTTGGGGTAAGGGATAATAACACTTGGGGTACAGAATGATAACACTTGGGGTGCAGGATAATAACACTTGGGGTGCAGGATAATAACACTTGGGGTACAGGATGATAACACTTGGGGTACAGGATGATAACACTTGGGGTAAAGGATAATAACATTTGGGGTACAGGATGATAACACTTGGAGTACAGGATAATAACACTTGGTGTACAGGATTATAACACTTGGGGTACAGGATAATAACACTTGGGATACAGGATAATGACACTTGGGGTAAAGGATGATAACACTTGGGGTACAGGATAATGACACTTGGGGTACAGGATAATAACACTTGGGGTACAGGATGATAACACTTGGGGTACAGGATGATAACACATGGGGTAAGGGATAATAACACTTGGGGTACAGGATAATGACACTTGGGGTAAAGGATGATAACACTTGGGGTACAGGATAATAACACTGGGGTAAGGGATGATAACACTTGGGGTACAGGATGATAACACTTGGGGTACAGGATAATGGCACTTGGGGTACAGGATAATAACACTTGGGGTACAGGATGATAACACTTGGGGTACAGGATAATAACACTTGGGGTGCAGGATAACAACACTTGGGGTACAGGATAATGGCACTTGGGGTACAGGATGATAACACTTGGGGTACAGGATGATAACACTTGGGGTACAGGATGATAACACTTGGAGTACAGGATAATAACACTCGGGGTACAGGATAATGACACTTGGGGTACAGGATGATAACACTTGGGGTACAGGATGATAACACTTGGGGTACAGGATAATAACACTTGGGGTACAGGATAATGACACTTGGGGTACAGGATGATAACACTTGGGGTACAGGATAATAACACTTGGGGTAAAGGAATGATAACACTTGGGGTACAGGATGATAACACTTGGGGTACAGGATGATAACACTTGGGGTACAGGATAATAACACTTGGGGTACAGGATGATAACACTTGGGGTACAGGATGATAACACTTGGGGTACAGGATGATAACACTTGGGGTAAAGGATGATAACACTTGGGGTACAGGATAATAACACTTGGGGTACAGGATGATAACACTTGGGGTACAGAATAATAACACTTGGGGTACAGGATGATAACACTTGGGGTACAGGATAATAACACTTGCGGTACAGGATAATAACACTTGGAGTACAGGATAATGACACTTGGGGTACAGGATGATAACACTTGGGGTACAGGATGATAACACTTGGGGTACAGGATAATAACACTTGGGGTGCAGGATAATAACACTTTGGGTACAGGATAATGGCACTTGGGGTACAGGATGATAACACTTGGGGTACAGGATGATAACACTTGGGGTACAGGATGATAACACTTGGGGTACAGGGTGATAACACTTGGTGTAAGGGATAATAACACTTGGGGTACAGGATAATAACACTTGGGGTACAGGATGATAACACTTGGGGTACAGGATGATGATACTTGGGGTACAGGATAATGACACTTGGGGTACAGGATAATAACACTTGGGGTACAGGATTTTGAGAATTGGGGTACAGGATTTTGACAATTGGGGTACAGGAAAATGACACTTGGGGTACAGGATGATAACACTTGGGGTACAGGATAATAACACTTGGGGTACAGGATGATAACACTTGGGGTACAGGATAATAACACTTGGGGTACAGGATGATAACACTTGGGGTACAGGATGATAACACTTGGGGTACAGGGTAATGACACTTGGGGTACAGGATGATAACACTTGGGGTACAGGATAATAACACTTGGGGTACAGGATGATAACACTTGGGGTACAGGATGATAACACTTGGGGTACAGGATGATAACACTTGGGGTACAGGATGATGATACTTGGGGTACAGGATAATGACACTTGGGGTACAGGATAATAACACTTGGGGTACAGGATTTTGACAATTGGGGTACAGGATTTTGACAATTGAGGTGCCAGAACACTATGGAACACAGGGGTCCAGTAGGTAAAGAGGGAAGGGGGGTCTTTGGGCCTCCAAATGTTACAAAACTACAACTCCTAGTGTGGTGTCGGGGTGTGAGGTGCAGGGTAGATGTTATGGCCCAAGGGGCAGATGGTATTAACCCCTTCTTGTCCTGACGCCAGGCTGTGGTTTAGCCTTAACCACCCGAAGGTAATACCGCTGATCCTGGGTCGGGCAGGGGCAATGAAGACACCAATGCCAGATTAAGGATAACGGCAGCTTTATTGAGGTAAGACAGGTGATATAGTCTTTGCAGTACAACCAAATATCCCAGGGAGGTGACCATTGACACAGGGGGACCTCACAGGCTTGCTAGGACTTGCAGTAGTTAGACTGACTTTAGTGCAGGCCACGGTGACTACAGATGAACTTGACTTGACAGAGATGATGACTTACATTAAGATGACTTAACTTACTGATGACCGACTTGTGGCTGCAGGACTTGAGGTCTCCAATTCTCTGGACACTGGAACAACTTGACTGGACTGGACATCAGCAGAAGTAGAAATGTGCTGAGAGAGGAATTGCAGCCCCTCCCCTGGTTATATAGGGGGCGGTGCAAGGAGCCCATAGGTCACTTGAGGGGGGCGGGGTCACCTGGTCACTAGTGCCTCCTGGGTAACAACCATGTGGTACAAACATTAAAGAAACAGTACACTTTTATAATACAAACATATATACATCATAGTGATACTATATGGGGGACCCTGGGGACATGTAGGGACTCTCCCTTACAGGGCAGGAGGATAGTATGGGGCAACATCATTCCGCACTGGGACACCACACTAAAATCCTGGGAGTTGTAGTTTTGCAACATCTGGAGGTCCTTAGTTTGGAGATCACTGTTATTCTATTAGATTACAAGTAACAGACTTTTTTTTTTTTAGGGGGGGGGGACCTCTATGCTGAGCTATGGCAAAGCTTAGGATGGGCCCCCTATTCTGTTTTCGAGCAGAGCCCACGTTGTCTTGGTAATACATACAATAAAGGTAAGAAACGTGCATTATCTAAGATGTCAAGAATCTGACACCTGAACATGCTGCAAGAAATTACCTAATGTCTAACAGGAGAGATTGTGACCCCCCCCCCCCCCCACTCCAAAAAAAAAAAAGAGGAGCAATAACCGAGAAAACCGCACTGTACCTGCCCTCGGCCTGAACCCGACAGATCCCTGAAGCTTCGCAATCATCCTGCTGAGGAATTGATACAGTCTGCTCCCAATTATTGCCTGCACCTGTATCCATTTGGCTGGAATGAAGAAAAAATGTGTAAAAGAAAGACACGGGTACACAAGAATTTATTTTATTTTATTTGCTTATTTATTTTTAGATTATGCTCTTTTTTTTTAAGTTTCATAAAATTTTTGATTTGTAGATAACAGAGTTTTCTCTGAGCAGTCTTTTTTTTTTGGGGGGGGGGGGGGGTGAAAAAGAATGGGAAGGGCCCGGGTATCCCCATGGCAACAACATCAATAGAGTTGGACAACCATCACGGTATGGACAAATTTATGGCGGCGGAGTTCTAGGGCAGTTTCCCTGTAGACCCTGCGGTAATTTTGTGGTCTATTCTGTTGTGCATTAGTTAAGTTTTAACATATAAGTTGTGCACCAACTTTTATGTAGGGTATCCCATTGTTTAAACCCCGCCCATGAGGAGCGTATTGTCAAGAATAAAGGCGATAGCCACCCATACACTGCAGGCAGATTCCCGATTGTCTATTGCATCTCTATTGTGAAATCCTGCATTAGTTAAGTTGAAACACTCAAGTACCAGTTTTAATTCAGGGCGGGAAATTGTAGAAGCCCCACCCATGAGGAGCGTATTGTCAAAAATGAAGGCAATGACCCCCAAGGCATTTTAATCTGTTGCTTTGCAAAAACATCATAATCATTTTCTCTTTTCCTGTAGGACACAACAGATCAAATTGATCTTAGGGCCTTTTGATGTAGGTCCTTAGGTACATAGTAGGTAGGTACTTATAGTGACTGTCTTGCCCTTCCTCACCATAGCAGCAATATCAGTAGCACTGCACAGCATCGTTTCTGAGGCATGAGCTTATGGAGGTGGTGGTGTTCTAGTACTGGGATATTCCCAGTTGAGCAGCTACCTAGAAGAAACAAATTTTTGTGAGAAAGGGTCCTATACAAAACACAGCTACATGCACTTAAAGGGGTACTCCACTGCTGCAGCATTCGGAACATTTTGTTCTGAACGCTGAGTCCAGGTTGTGGGTGTCGTGATGTCACGGCCACACCCCCTCAATGCAACTCTATGGGAGGGGGCGTGGCAGCCACCACGCCCCCTCCCATAGACTGGCATTGAGCTGGTGTGGCGTGATGTTGCGAGGGGCGTGGCTGTGACATCACGACCCCCGCAGCCCGCACCCAGCATTCGGAACAAAATGGTCATCATAGCATATACTTAAAAAAAATAAAATGAAAAAACAAAAGAGAGTGTGTGGAGTTGATTCACAGACTTATGTGGTGAATTTTCCAGTCCTTACAGATGGGATACAGCTACTCTGCTGCAAGGAGTGATATATTCTGCTATCTCCAAGAGGGAGATTGTATAGTCAGAGAGGATAAGCTTTACAAGAGCCTCAATGTCTCTCCTGGAACCTGCAAGGACCCAAGGCTAGGACAGGTGTTTTTGGCTGTCTCATCAAGTCTCTGTACAGACCTGCATCCTGTGATAGGAAACTGCAGCACAACCTTCATGAGTACTACTTTACTACACAAGACTCGAAAAACTGGGAGACAACCGGTGAGAAGGACCTTGGTGAGGCACTTCAGGACTGTTTTTCTAAGAAGTGACTTTCCTCATATCTCCCACACATCAGCCTGCACTACAGCTAGAAAGGGGCACCTCCTCACATACACCATTAGACTGTCCTTACCAAAGCCTGTAAAGAATGTTTCTGCCATGTTTACCCAAGTAAAAAACTGTTTTACCAATTTGTTACGTCTCTACTAGCTATATCACTGAATATTGAACACCACAAGAACCCCTTTAAGTGCCAACTTGTATACATTTCAGGTGATTGAGGAAGCCCCATCCATGAGGAGCATATTGTAAAGAATAAATGTATTGGTCAGTCACCAATATATTTTAATTTGCAACCTTGGCTGCTCTGAGAAATGCCATAATCGTGTCATTGATAACCATAATCGTGTCATTGATAACCATAATCGTGTCATTGATAACCATAATCGTGTAATTGATGACCATAATCGTGTCATTGATAACCATAATCCTGTAATTGATAACCATAATCGTGTCATTGATAACCATAATCGTGTCCTTGGTAACCATAACCGTGTCATTGGTAACCATTATCGTTTTACTGATAACCATAATCGTGTCATTGATAACCATAATCGTGTCATTGATGACCATAATCGTGTCATTGATAACCATAATGGTGTCATTGATAGCCATAATCGTGTCATTGATAGCCATAATCGTGTCATTGATAACCATAATCGTGTCATTGATAACCATAATGGTGTAATTGATAACCATAATCGTGTCATTGATAACCATAATCGTGTCATTGATAGCCATAATCGTGTCATTGATAACCATAATCGTGTCATTGATAACCATAATCGTGTCATTGATAACCATAACCGTGTCATTGATAACCATAACCGTGTCATTGATAACCATAATCGTGTCATTGATAACCATAATCGTATCATTGATAACCATAACCGTTGATCCACAACATAAAGTTCTTGTAGTTTGGCCTTCATACTCATCGCTGTGTTCTCATCTTCCTGTGGAGGTAGCATGCACTTCCAACCCATAATGTTCCTATTATGCAGGCAGCAGAGCGCAGCAGTAAAGCGAGCTTTCATGTTGTTACACGCAGCCCATTCCACTCTCTTGTAAGAGCCGAAAACAAGACTTTGATACCTTTCCACATGTCAGAGAAACGGGAAGTGTTTAATGTCCACAGTTGCTGTTTTGAAGAACGTCAAGAGAACTTGGCCGGATTCCTAAATCCTGCTGAGTATGAAGCCTCCGCGACGCTTCTGCGAGACTCCTGCCTCATCTCTTCATCTGGAGACGTTTCAGCATGGGTCACTCTTTGCTTTATCTGTGCGCCAATTATTTTAAACGGGTACTCCAGAGGAAAAAAAAATATTCAAATCATCTGGTGGCAGAAAGTTATACCGATTTGTAAATTATTTCTATATAAAAATCTTAATCCTTCCAGTACTTATCAGCTGCTGTATGCTTCACAGGAAGTTGTGTAGTTCTTTCCAGTCTGACCACAGTGCTCTCTGCTGACACCTCTGTCCATGTCAGGAACTGTCCAGAGCAGGAGAGGTTTGCTATGGAAATGTGTTACTGCTCTGGACAGTTCCTGAAATGGACAGAGGAGGCAGCAGAGAGCACTGTGGTCAGACTGGAAAGAACTACACAACTTCCAGCGGATAAGTACTGGAAGGATTAAGATTTTTTTTACAGAAGCAATTTACAAATCTCTCTAAGGCTGGGTTCACACCACGTTTTGTTAAATACGGTTCCCGTATACAGCTGGGAGGAGGGGGGACATGAATCGCGGCGCCCGCACTCAGCTGTATTCAGGAACCGTATTTAATGCATGTCTATGACCCGACCGGAGTGAACCGCAGCCTCCGGTCGGCTTCGTTTTCGGCCATATGTGGTTTCTCGACCGCAGGCAAAAACGTGGTCGACCGCGTTTTTACCTGCGGTCGGGAAACCCCATACGGCCGAAAACGAAGCCGACCAGAGGCTGCGGTTCACTTCGGTTGGCTCATAGACATGCATTAAATACGGTTGCCGAATACGGCTGAGTGTTGGCGCCGCGATTAAGCCCCGCCCCCCTTCTCCCAGCCGTATACGGGAACCGTATTTAACAAAACGTGGTGTGAACCCAGCCTAACTTTCTGCCTCCAGTTGATTTGAACACTTTTTTCCCCCTCCGGAGTACCCCTTTAACTGTCACTGAAAAAAAATTCCATAGATACAAAACACACGTATCCTAAAGCGGGACCTGGCCATAGGAATCATCTCTATAAGAATCCAACCCAATGGCAGACGCTCCCCCGGGGAACTTGCGTTCATATCACGCCATTCATCCTGCGTCTCACAAGTCATTCCCCAAATATGAAGGATTATTGATTCTGCCATTGTTTGACACGTGTAGTTCTTCATCTGATCTGTGATGTCATTTCCTGTTTGTTTGAGGTTTTGAAGTCGATTCCCGGTGGGCCTCATTGTCCATCGCTGGTAGTTATCCTAGGACCGGGGCCAGATCAATATTACTAACAGCTGCTTGATGTACGAGCTACAATATGTCGGAGGAGATGATTACATTTCGGTTTAACCTTGTGAAAAGACATTTCCATTATGGATTCAGACTTTCTAACAAGAACTTTTGTACTACCCAGTATGAATGGGGGGGAGGGGGGCGTATGTGACATTATGTAGTATGTGGGGAGCAGAGATAATAATGAGCCACTCAAGCCCCAAAATGATGGGAACATCTCCAAAATACACACGTTTGGGTTTGCCTAACCCCACGAGCTAGTATGTAATGATGAACGCCTTTGCTATGAACTGGCCATAGTATGTGGTGGCCCAGTATAGCATTTCCAGCTGATTAGAGTGGTGGGGTGCTTCTGGAGGGGGCGTGGCCGACCCCTGCAGCGCGCGCTGTGTGTGCGCGCTGCGGGGGTCGGCCACGCCTCCCTCCAGAAGCTGCCCAGTGGAGTACACCTTTAATAGAAGGTTTTCTGGATGCCTAAGGTGTCTTTTATGTACAGTATATTTTTTGCTTTATAAACATATTTTCTGTCTTGCACCACAGTTTACAGTGTTTACTTTGTTTTTGTTAACATTGCATTTCATGTAGAACTGAATGGTTGATTTGGTCACATGTCGACTCCTAGCCAATAGAGGCTGGAGCCAGTCCCAAGTCTATCTTCCTCTCATTGGAAAATAAGTATTCCTTAGTTAGTTAGTCAGAGTAGTTAGAGACTGGCTTTTGCTAGGAGTACACATAGTACAGACTCCAGACAGTACCACATGTACCTAAAAAGTTGCTGTCCTAAAGTCGAGTTCCACTCCACACTGTGAGGATTGATATTTTACTTTTGTTTAAAAAAATAAATAAATAAGTGGCAGTTACCTGTATATAGCTATGGGAGGCTGATCACATACCTGTTCACAGCATGACAATTGGGAGAACATACAAACTCCTAGCAGATGTTTTCCTTGGTGGGAATTGAACCTAGAACTCCAGCTAACCACTGAGCCAGATCACAGGGGGTCATTTAGACCTCCTGCGGAAAGGGGATACATTTGAAAGTAGTATAGTATTTAGTACTTCAGTAAGGGGCCCAGTACTCCCTGGGGGCCTGTCCCTGCTGCACCCCCCTGCAGCAGCCGCAGCAGAACATAAGCAGGGGACTCAGAATGTACTGGACTATAAGCACATCTCACAGATGGGCCTATAGTTCAATGTGGCGCTCGGGTCGGCTGATTGACAGAGCGAAGAGCCATTGGCTCCTCGCCCTGTCAATCACTCTTGTTGCTGCCCGCAATATGCAGGCACTGAGAAGAGGCCCGGGCATCCTTCCTCTGTGCTCCGCCACATGAGTGACGTTATTATTATGTGCCGGAGCACAGACCGTAGGAAAAGAGGCCATGGACCGAGCTAAAGTCAGGTTATTTTTCAATCTATTGTTACCTAAGGGGGGCTGCTGGGTACTACTATCTAAGAAGACTTCTGGCTAGTCTAACCTAAGGGGGCTGCTTGGTATTCTAACTTAAGGGGGCTGCTGGGTATTCTAACCTAAAGGGGGCTGCTGGATATTCTAACTAAGGGGGGATGCTGGTTTTACTACCTAAGGGGGGATACTAGCTATTACTACTTAAGAAGCTACTGCTATTACTATTCAAGGATGCTACTGCTATCAGTTCCTAAGAGTGCTACTGCTATTACTACCTAAGGGGGCTACTGATATTACTACCTAAGGGAGGCTGCTAGTTTTTACTACCTAAGGGGGGCTACTAGCTATTACTACTTATGGGGCTACTGCTATTACTACCTAAGGGGGGCTGCTGGTTTTTACTACCTAAGGGGGGCTACTAGCTATTACTACATAAGGGGCTACTGCTATTACTATTCAAGGGGGCGACTGCTATCACTTCCTAAGAGTGCTACTGCTATTACTACCTAAGGGGGGCTGATGGTTTTTATTACCTAAGGGGGGCTACTAGATATTACTACTTAAAGGGGTTATCCGGGAAAAAACTTTTTTTTATATATATCAACTGGCTCCAGAAAGTTAAACAGATTTGTAAAATACTTCTATTAAAATTTTTTAATCCTTTCAGTATTTATGAGCTTCTGAAGTTAAGGTTGTTCTTTTCTGTCTAAATCCTCTCTGATGACACGTGTCTCGGGAAACGCCCAGATTAGAAGCAAATCCCCATAGCAAACCTCTTCTAAACTGGGCGTTTCCCGAGACAGGTGTCATCAGAGAGAATTTAGACAGAAAAGAACAACCTTAACTTCAGAAGCTCATAAGTACTGAAAGGATTAAGATTTTTTTTAATAGAAGTAATTTACAAATCTGTTTAACTTTCTGGAGCCAGTTGATATATATAAAAACGTTTTTTCCTGGAATACCCCTTTAAGGGGCTACTGCTATTACTATTCAAGGGGGCTACTGCTATCACTTCCTAAGAGTGCTACTGCTATTACTACCTAAGGGGGCTATGGCTATTACTACCTAAGGGGGGCTGCTACTACTACTACTACTACCTAAAGGACGGGCTACTACTATATATTGCGGGCTGCAACTATACACAGGGGGACCTACCTACAGGTAGCATTCAGAGCTAATGCGTTCAGAGAGTAACTAAGTAAGTTAAGTAACCTACAGGGGGCAGCTATTTACACGGGGACCTACCTACAGGTGGCACCTCTCTACTCTGGGTACCTGAATAATGGGGGAAACTATGTGTAGGGACCTGAACTATGTACGGGGCCCCAACATTTCTGATGACAGCCCTGATTCCATGGTCCCAACCCCCAGTGTTGCCTCTGAAAGCAACAACCAACTTGTATAGAAGCAGTACTGTACAGAGTCTGGTCATCATGGGAAGAACCGGGGTCAGAACCTTGGAAGCAAAAACAGAGATACAAATTTGCTGTTCTCTCGAAAATTGGAACCTTACTGCTTGGTTTTCGCGAAAAGAGTGGGAGGGAGGGGTCCTTCCATAGGAGTTGATTGCAGCGGCGGGGTGCGGTCAGATTTTATATTCTAAAAGCAAACAATGATGGCTCCTATAATATAACAACAAGCAGAGATTAAAAAAAATAAAAAATAAAAAAAAAGAACTGTTGCAACAAAATATATTGAAAAGTTGAGTCACTTTTTTATACGTCACCGAAAAATAGAGCAAAGTCCTACAACAACCAGTAGGTAAAGGGTGCACATAAAATATGAAACACCTATTCAAAACAAAATGCACCACATAAAATGTATACATATATTTATTGATCATACAAAAATGATTAAAAATATACAATAGACGCTTAAAACATGAAAGGCACCAGATACATACAATGAATAGGTATGATGGCTGATCCCTAAGGGATCAGCCATCATACCTATTCATTGTATGTATCTGGTGCCTTTCATGTTTTAAGCGTCTATTGTATGTTTTTAATCATTTTTGTATGATCAGTGAAGCTATGTATACATTTTTATGTGGTGCATTTTGTTTTGAATAGGTGTTTCAATTTTTTTTCATATATACAGAAAAACATTTACGGTATTTGCTGAGACTAGATTGCCCCTTTAAAGGG